>NC_140957.1:92735362-92887862 GCF_014529385.1 Adiantum capillus-veneris
TAAGGGAAACATGAAAGTATGCTCACTTCTCATATTAGAGCTAGTAAATCCTCACACTTTAAGATGCAAGTAGCAAGATGATAGAAATATGAGAGGGAGAGAGAGAGTGTGTGTATATGGTGGCAAATCCGCACACCTCACCATAAGCAAAATGGAAAGAAACAAGCATAAACCATACTCACAAATGAAGTATATCCTAAACGACACAAGGTATGGTACCAAGATTGAGTGTGTTGATTGCTTGCAAAAGATGAATACAATAGGTAGCATAGGGCAAGAAGATGAGAAGGGAACACGATTGTAGGATACATAATGGAGGGATGGGAGTCAATGGCGAGGAATATCATGAGTGTAGCCATCATTCCCCTTCTTGAAATTGTGCCTTCAATCCTTCATTACAAGTGTATGGAGACAGGATGCTCATTTTTGTACATTGGTGATGGTGATGGTGTTGTGAATATATGATTAGGGTTCATGCTACTAGCATGGAGCATAAGGGTGTGTATGTGTAGGTGTGTGGGTATGTGGGTATGGGTTAGTGTGCATATGGCAAAAAGTGTGTGTGTGTGTGTGTGTGTGTGTGCGTGCGTGCGTGCGTGCGTGCGTGCGTGCGTGCGTGCGTGCGTGCGTGTGTGTGTGTGTGTGTGTGTGTGTGTGTGTGTGTGTGTGTGTGTGTGTGTGTGTGTGTGTGTGTTTACAAAAGAGTAGGCCTCCTTTTATAGACCAAGAGAGTGATTAGGGAAGATATTATGAGCAAAAAGAGTTATTACAAAGTAACCTCAGTTAGAGGCATTTCCCCAATGAGAGAGCTCCATGCACCCTGCTTATTGACCAAGTTTCTCCTAATCGCCTTCATCATGGCGAGCTTTGTCTCAGTGCCACCTTTCATAGCTTGAGTCCAAGAGCTTCCTTATAATATTTGTGACAATCTTGATAAAATAAGATAAAATACAACAATAATGGAGAGAAACCTATAAGAAATTGTGTGCGTGAAGTTGGATAATCATGACTTCTTCCCATTTGGACATATAGGATCCACCATTTTGACCCTATCTCCGAAATCGTAGCTGCAAAAATTATGAAAAAATAGGGGCAAAAATATCCGCTCCATACCTACAACTTTTTTTGTTGAAAACATTTTCCAATTCAAAATGAAAGAAATAGAGAAAAATCCCACAAAAATATGTGTCCGTCTTTTCCCTTACAAAAGTCTTCCAGGTGGTCCCGTCTTGACTCCATGTGCAATCCTTGTGTCCTCAAGTGAATTTTTCTTGAATTTGATAACATTTTGTTGAATCCAACTCAATAATGCATAAGATTCCCCTCCCTTTCACTATTGACTTTTACTCTTCACCTGTAGTGACCGTCAGGTAGTGAGCGTCGGGTAGAATCAGCATCCAATGAAATTTTTCTTTTTCATAGGGTTTTTAATTACCTCTCCTTATTTCCAAGATCCAAATGTGTCAAAACCATAGCTATGTACAAAATATAAACATAGATTTAATGCATCAGGTCCCTCCTCCTCTGCCGTGAAGCCTTGAAGCCTTGCCATCAAGTACATACCAAGAGAGAGGTGGACCAAAATTTTGAAAAGCTACCCTCATTAGCCCTCCCCCTAAAGCTAGAGGCATTCATGCCTCTAGATCCATAATTGAGTTGATTGAGTAGTAGAGGAGCCAATATCTAGTTGGCCTTTGAACTAGCCATTGCATTTGGCCATTAGTGAGATCTCTAGAAGATTCACCTATTTTCAAGAAAAGCAATACGTCCTGACAAGACTCCTTGGCTAGAGCATCGTCAATAATCAACAACTCAAACTACCTTTGAGTAAATGGAAAACCTACGGCTTCCAGAATTTTGTGCCAATATTCTTCAGGATCCCAAGTAAAGAATAGGTTAGTTACCTGCAATGTCCTAACAATAAGATGTGTTTCTTCATGCCAAAAAGGATAGGATTTGTAACCATCATAAGTGAAAGGGTAATTGAGTAATTTAGCTCCTTCCAAGACAATTCTTAGGATCCTGATCCCCAGGATTGTACCAAGAGTCCTTCATCTATGACCTCCTTGTTGATGTGGTAAGTTCCAATTTTCTTTAGAACCTAGCTTCTCGCTATTACTGAAGTGACCAAAAGAGACACTATCCTCTTGGGTGTTTTCTTTCCTGACATTTGTAATAAGCCATCAACCTTGCAGATCAAAGACAAGCTTGATACATGCTGTACCAAAGTGCATAGCATATACAAACGATAGGCTGCAATCCACATGTTGAAAAACACTTCATCTCGACTATATGCATGCAAGACCGTTCTCCAATCTTCCTCATGTTGGGATTCATTCTCTATGACTCTTATGACCATACCTTGTGCTAAGGTTTCTTTAATGGTTTTCTTAAATGCATATAGCACAGTATAATCAAACACAATCTCTACATCTAGGCTGCCAAACCTAGATCCCAATAAGTTGCCACCGCATTTACTTGCTTAAGAATATCCTTAGGGTGAAATTCACCGTCCCATTCCTTGGTAACAACCATCCTAGTTTGTTCTGCAATTGCTTCCTCTGATTGGTGTAGTGCCAAAGACTTCATGCTTCCTTCTTGCAACTATATATCTAGTGGATCCACCTTGTTGTGGTCAGTGAGAATGAGACCCATGATTTTATGAGAGTTGTCACTATCATTTGTTGTGGTAGATTCCTCCTCCTCTGATTTTGTATTAGAATTTATTGGGAGCTCATATGCAGTAGTCTCAAGGTTCATCTCTTGTTGATTACTGGCCTTCGTGTTGTATGCAATTTCCTTGCCCTTTCTATCTTTCATATTGAGAATTCTTGTGTTCAAATATTGATTTGCTCTCATGGCCATGAGCCATGGTCTATCTGAGATAATTGGGTATCCCTCCCCCTTAAGGATGCTCAAGCCCTACATAGAAACATCACAAGATCACAAGATTCTATAGACTCACCAATCATGAAATTTGAAATGCCAATTTTTTGTTGTGGCTTAGACTTCCTCTTGATTGACTCTCTCTTGACCTTCATATTTTCTTCCTTTTATGAAGCTTCCTCATGTCTAGAGTGATTAAATCCCATGGTGTCCACCTCTTCTACCTTGATCTCACCTCTTGCCACTTCTTTGATGGATTTCTCCACTTTCATCTTGCCCTTTCCTTCAAGACTGATGAAACGCACTACCTGGTAACCAGCTAGTGGTAGTGGTAAAGATGGAATGAGAAGTTGTTGTGGTGGTGGTGGATGTGGTTGAGCAGGTGGTTGTAGGATTTGCATAGGTGGTGCTTGTTGTGGTGTCCTTGATGGTGGTGGTCTTTCTCTTGGTGGTGAAATTTGGTTTTGTTTGGCTCCTCTATTGAAATTTTTCCTCCTTGGGTGTGGGCAATAATACATGCCATGGCCATCTTCCCCACAATTATAGCAGTGGTATTGCCTTCATTGTCCTCTCCCTTGGTCTTGATTGCGGTTGTGTGCATGCCCTTACTGCACCAAATGCAGAGATAAATTCTCCAGCTGAGTAGTGATGCGGCTCAATAAGTCTTGTTGCTCTTCTAATGCCTCTTTTGGTTGGGTTCTCTGCGCGGCTGCTGCAGTTACTGGGGTTAGTCGGGCTGAGCTTGATTTCTCTGACTCGTTGAATCTTGATTGCATGCACAACTTCTTGTCTTTATGGTGGGATACATTCCATTGCCAACTCATACGTTGCAGGGAACCTCCCCTTCACCTTCTCTTTAAGCGGCGACCATAGGCTAGCAATTAAATGGTCCTTGTTTAGGAAATTAGGCACTCCTTCACCTTCCTCTAGTGAGGCAACCCATTGCTCTTACAAATCCACAAACTTGGATTTGTAAGTGGCATACTCTAGCAAAACTCCCTGCTTTAACTCTGTCAGTAGCTGCCATAACTTTTCTAAGGTTGTGACTCCCCCAAACCTCTTAAAAAATGCAACAGTAGTAAGCCCCATGCATCCTTGGTAGCGAAAAAGCATTGTACCAAGACTTGGCCTCTCCTTTCATCAATAGAGAAAAGATTCGTAGTGATGAGGCGTCATCCTTGTTGGAAACCACATAAATGATGTCAAAGTTATCTAGAAAATCGATGGTGATGTCTTCTTCCTTCTTGCCCCACTGAATGTGGGAAAAGAGACACTTGATATGGTAGTAAATCAATGAGCAGACAATTACAATTTCTTTTAAAATACTTAGTGATTCATAAAGGTTTATATGGGTGGAAAACTTGAGTAGGAGCTAAGAAGAATGCAAGGCTAGAATAGGATAAAGATGCTTACATCAAAAGAGTGGTAGTAATCAAGAATGGGCAAGATGATGGGACGTGGGGATCTAAGAATTTTGCCAAGCATCTCTGCTCCGAATAGAAAAACAATATTTTGCTGATAGAATATCTTCCTATCAATGTTCCGTTTACATGCATGTGTTGCAAGAAACAAAAAGGTAAGACTTCTCTTCTATTGTTATTATCCATGTTGTGTGTAGGGCAAGGCTTTCACCACTAGAGCTACATACCTTAAGTGTTGACAAGGTGCCAACTTCACCACATGCCTCTACTTCTTGTTGAAGCCCACAGACTCCTCCATATTGAGTTCAAAACAGACTGGGCGATGTTGGGTATGCAAACCCGATAATGGTGTCTAGCCTACTGTGGAAAACTCCCTTTATAGCAACTGGTATCAGAGCTTTGGCTCAACCTCGGTGCTTGACACAAGCTATGTAGGTACACCCGCTTAGAGAAGGTGCAAGCATGGAATCGACCTGCACGGTTTTGACTCTAACCACGAGAAAAACTTTGCCCTGGCTTGCTGGTAAGAACTCGATTCATCAGCACCTCCTTGTTCGGCCTTCTCATCCTGCTGCAAGCGAGTTCATCATCCACGCCATCACCAATTTCGGCTGTAGCAGAAAAACTCGTTTTTTTCTCTTATATTTGTGTTCACACCTTTAAAAATTGGCCAGTCCTTTACTTTGTCAAGTGAGTATTCCCACCTCGGGCATCCTCAACCCTACAATACGGTACTCAGCATTGATAATCAGAACCACTTTTCAAACCGCTATTGCAAAGTATTGCTTCTACATGAGCAATTTTCAAACACTTCTGACAAAGTAAGCTTTTAACTTTTTTTTTTCTTTGGTGGTGAAATTGGTCGTTCAAGACATAGCTGGGATTCCCATAAAACTTGCTTGAGAGCTTGAGAGGATTTTTGTGGCATATCACAAAGCATATCAAGGATGGCATCCAAGGTGGATAAGTTTAATGGATCCGGCTTCCACACTTGACAGATCAAAGTTATAGGCTATTTGATGCAAAAAAATTCGTGGAACGTTATCAAGCCGCTATCAACTGATGAATCTGGCACATCCGCTGCACTTACAAGAGCATTATCTGCCGAGCAAGAGAGGAAAGATGAGCAAGCTTTTGGTATCATTCTAACTTCCTTAGAAGACGAGTTTATTCATTATTTGGATGATGTTGATTCTTCAAGTGCTGCCTAGATAGAGTTAGAGAAGCTTTTAGGTGCCAAAGCTAAGTATTCAAAAATGAATTTGAAAATGGAATTATATCTATTTACATGCGTGAAGATGAAAATATTGCAGCTTTAGATTATAGACTGAAGAGCATCAAAACACAGCTAGTTTATGTTGAAGCCCCTGTGCCAGATGAAGACCTTATAGTCGTATTTCTGAAAAGCCTCCCTGCAAAATTTCGTCAAATTGTCACTATTTTAAAGGAGAAGGATCCTCTGCCTTCTTTGGATGGTATTGTTAACTCATTGCAGGAAGAAGAGAAACGAGTACCACGAATCATACCTTTCGTACCCACTGCATATGTAGCCCGTGGTTGCACTTCAACTGCCAATTCCACCAGGTCTACTACTAGCACTAGACCTTGTGCTATATGTGGACGCATCAATCATCAAACCAAGGATTGTTTCAGCAAAAATCCTTGCACCCATTATGGAAAGACTAATCATTCGTTGGACAAATGCTTTAAGAAGAACAAACGACAGATCAATATGGTTGAAGGTGATGAAGACGATGAAGCACCAATGCTTTTCGTAGAAAGTGATATCCTGTAGTTTGTTTCTTCTTTAGTCTGTTTTTTATGTTTTCGTTATGTCAGTTATTTCTCAATAATCGTATGGGTACTGCCATAAAATAAAATGGTAAGACCACCCTTATTGTTTGGTCGAGTTTTGGTATGTCTCACACTCATAGTTGTTTAAGGGAAGTACACACACACACACCTATGTTATTGTCAAGGGGGACTTCTACTCAGTGGTTTTTAGGTGAATGAACTCTACCATGGTCTGTTTCGAGTCCATTGTCAGTGGTTTGGGCTTGGGGGGGGGGGGGGGGGGGGGGGGGGGGGGGGGGGGGTGTTGGGTATGCAAGCCCGTTAATGGTGTCTAGCTTGCTATGGGAAGCTCCCTTTATAGCAGGCAAGAAGAGTCTACCTCAATCGCCTTTCCATTTTGCATGCGGCAGTGACACTTGGCTGATCATACTTCACTTGAGCTCTCTAGGCCTAGAGAGAGCATAGTCCCACTTGCTTCTACCAAATTCTTTAGGCTTTGTGGCTTGGAATTTGTGGTTGTGGTAGTTGATGACTCTTCTCTGACCGTTGGAGAGAAAACACTTGGTGCTACACAAAATTTGATGGATGTGAGAGTGCTGATGGGGTTCTCAAAAGCAAAACTCACTGTTCTTTCTTCACCTCCTCTCTTGGATATTGATGACACTACAACCTGGCAGTAGCACTTTGATGAAGGCCTTGAGTGCTTATACAGTCTCCTCTTCTTTAGTCCTCCAATTTGAAAAATCTTGTAGCCACTCGTCCATGATTGATGGCATGCATCACTACCCTGTTTTTTGACTGAAGGTATTTGCAAAACCCTCCTCAGTGGGGGCACCAAATGAGAAGCGGAAGTGCAAAACAGACACAGTGGCCTCTATACCCAGACTATGCACGCTGGCCTCATCATGGGAGGTACACAATAGGGGCACCACCTAGCAAGATATATGGTTAGGATGCATACATATACACAATCAGACATGCCATGGAAAACAATTTCAAGATCCACGCCTAAGTGTGGGATGGGGTGGTCGGAAAACAAGATGAGCAGAATGGTGAGTGAGTGAGAATGGGCTTGCATGTAGTAAGGAAGATAATGAGGTAAGGTAAACATGCAAGTATGCTCACTTCTCATACTAGAGGTGGAAAATCTGCACTGTCGAAACTTTAGTAATACAGCTCTGTGGTATCAATGGATAACCCAGGGGTTTTAAATCCCGGCTTTGAATTATATATTGCCTTTGGGCTTTTTAGTAATATAAAAAAGGTTCCGAACCGTTTTAATTTGGGAGATAAATTTGCATGCTCAATAATAACATAGCATGCAGAAGAGTTTGCATTGCATTTAGATTTTGACCCAGTAAAATGAATGGACTTTTGTTTGGTTTGGTACTAATGCAGGTCTGTATCATAAGCCAAAGCCACCTTGTTTTTGTCGAAAACATGCAAAGTTACAATGGAAGTTACAATGGCAGGACGTCAAATAGGTGAAATGAAAGTTGCCACAATGACAATTATCAGACATTTGTGCAAAAGTGAGACTCAATTGTGTGCCCATGATGAGCTGTATTATTCACTGCACTGAGATTTAACACCTTAAGATGCAAGTAGCAAGATGTTGGGAATATGAGAGGGAGAGAGAGAGTGTGTGTGTATGGTGGCAAATATGTACACCTCAACATAAGCAAAATGGAAAGAAACAAGCATAAACCATACTCACAATGAACTATATCCCAAACAACACAAGGCATGGCACCAAGATAGAGTGTATTGATTGCTTGCAAAAGATGAATACAATAGGTAGCGTATGTAATTATATTGGCAAGAAAAAGAAAAAAGGATATCGCCATACCAGAGGGGAGGTCACCCCCTACCAAGAAGGGTATTCAATTTTTTTCTCTCTCAAGATTACGTGACCATCGGGAAGGGGTAACCTTTGCAAGGTGTGCAAGGGAGCCGGGATGGTGTTCTCTGAAGAAGATCTCCTATTCTCCATTCTCAGAATGTAGCCAATTTAGTCGGCATATTCATTCTCTTTAGAATCCAAGTGTCTAGTGTTTTAAATATTCTCCACATTTCTCTCTTGTTTTTGTGTCGAGTGGAGTATGCTATACACATGTGGTTTCGGCATATATCAAATGTAAGAGTGTATAATGAGGAGATGTTTTGTATGCAAAAATGGTATCAATATGTGAGGAAACTTATGCCTTTTGGAGACCTTGCAAGTATTTGATTGACTTTATATGGTATTTGGTGCTTTGAAGGGTCATAGCGAGAACCATGATCGTATGCTTGGCAGCCGATTATGTGCATCTAGGGTTGGTTGGGCACGGGTTTGGGAAATAATAGTTTGCAAATTGTGTATCGAGGTATATATTTGTAGGGGATAGGGGTGTTGTGAAATCACTAGGCTATAAAGAGGCAAGCATTCAGTGTGCTGGTGGTTTTCTCGTTTTCCCCTTTCCATTTTGTGGTGCCCCCACTGAGGATCCACTGATTGCTTCCTAACAAAGTGTTCGAGAGTCGAGATGAAGCACGAGTTTGGTCCAGTGTTCAAAGGAGATGAAGATGAAGACGATTGGATTGCCGATTTTGAGCTATTTATGCTGGCAGTATTGCGGATGCCAAGTGATGAAGCAAAGCTTCGAACTCTACCTTTGGTGCTGCGGGGTAAAGCAAAAGCTTGGTTCGATGGCTTAGAAGATGCACACAAGCAGAATTGGATCGGATTTCACGAGAAATTCCTACGAAGGTATCGAAAGATGGTGTCCTCTTTGTAAGCAGATGCAAAGATCAAAGGCTTGCAGCAGGACGTAAGTGCAAATTTTGATGCTTTTGTTCATAAATTTGAAGCTTATTGGGGGGATTTTGCGGCTGCTACCCAAGCAACCAATGCGGGATACTTTAAGCTGGAAAGGTTTCTATCTTTCTTGCATCCCTATGTTCGTGAAAGAGTCGATTATGAAGATCCAAGGACCTTTCATGAAGCTGTCAAAGTTGCCATAGCAAAGAGTCAAAAGATGAAGAAGAATATGGAGGCACGATTTCTATAGTCTACCATTATGGCAGCCAATGGACCCAGGCCCAAACAGATTGATAAGCATCAAGAGGTAAAATCTCATTTTTTTATTGATATGAATGTGATCAAAGCACGTGAAGCTGATGCCAGGATAGAAGAGGTAGAACAAGTGCCAACTAGGTTTCAAACGATACAGCGAGGCATATTCAGAGTGCCACCCAGTTTTCTTTGCTCAAGAGGACGAGGTGATAGAAGATCTTAAAGAAGAAGTGTTGGTTCCAGAGCTAGCAATCAGGAAGGTAGCAGAGGTGCAGGAACCGGCAAGATCAGAAGAGGAGTCCGACAGCTCTCATAGCTCTAGCAGTAGTTTGCACATAGATGCTACATGGGAGACATAATTTATGTCTTCTAGGTATGAAACTTATGATGTTTTTCATGTAGATGAGGTGGAGAAAGATGTATACCTGTTGCCTGTCAGCCAGTTGAAGGTCGAGGAGAAGCATAGTGCAGGTGTGGAACTACCTTGTGTGAACCGGTTAGTCAAGCAGCTTTCTCTTGTGTCTCATGATGGTGAGTCCCTATTGGAGGAAGAGGTATGGTTTGATTGTGCATCCGACTTAATTGAAGAGCAAGTTTTTGAGTATGACTTGCAGGAGCTAGGAAAAGAAGCAATGGTAGGTCAAGTTGATTTGTCTATGCAAGGGGTGGGGCAACTTTGCCTTGATGGGCATGTCGAGGTGCACTTTGAAGTTTCAGAGTTTGTGTGTAGCCGTGGAGAGATAGTTCTGGCAGATGACTCTATGGAAACTGGTATAGGTGCAGCCTATGAGAGTGATGCTCCATGCAAAGAGGAAGGTGCCACCAACCTTGCAGGTGATGAGGTATTTGAAGAACAGGTTGAAGCTCTAGCAAGTCATGCTCTTAAGTCTGAAGAGTTGGTTTTGGCGCCAAGTTTAAAAGATTTGGATGCAGGTATGCAAAGGGAACATGTTTGCTTGGCTATACAGCAAGTGGAGGCAAATGGCAGGGTTTGGCTACTTTATGCTATGCTATTGATAGCTATGTCGTTCCAAGTTGCTTTGCACGGTGTACTATGCAGGTTTCACTGCTCATATGATAAAGGTGATGATATGGAGAGTTCTTTAGCAAGTGACATGATAGCTGCTTATGGTACCAATGCTTCAAGCGGTCGAAAGTATTCTTATGGTTGGCAGGAAGGTTTATGGATGCAGGGTGACAAAGCTCCATACTATGAAGGGCTGGAAGCATGGCGTGTCTATTGGCCTACAAGTGCAAAGAGGGGCTTCAATGTGCATGCTTTACAGGTGGATGGTCACGGCCATTGTTTTGTTTTTTATCCAAGTGGACTATACATCATGTTTGGGGAAGCGTCGAGCTTTCCATTTGACCCTGGAGGGTGATGCAATAGCAGACGACTTTCTCTCTATATAGCCACTATTCCTTATGCAATCTATGTAGCTATTTTATATCGTTCTATGTAGCTATGGTTGAGCATGAATGCTCAACGAGGGGGTGGGCAATGATGGTGCGCCCAAGCCGTGTCGACCCGAGAAAGTGTCAGCAGCAGGTGCATGGCAACAGACAGATTGATGATAGCGTACTTGGGCAGGTATTAGATGCAGTTTTAAGCAAGCACCGCAGCGGTATGCATGTCAAATACGGCCCTTTACAGGTCAAAGCATGGTTTTTGGAGCTCTGCTAACTGGGAAACTTGACCGCATGTACGCCAAATTGAACATCAAGGTCAGCGGAGTGAAAAATCTTTGTGTATTCGAGTGCGGATGCATGGTTGTTTACTATTCGGGCATCATTTCAAGCTCGAACGATGGTCGACCACGGCAATCACTATTAAGGGGAATCTTTTTGGTGGTCAGGTTGGAATCTGGACCATTAGCACAGTGAAATTCTGATATCAAGGCATGCGGAGCTCGTGACAGTCATGCCGAGCATTCTCTCGAGAGAAGGTGGCCCAACTTGAGAGGAATTTTTATTTTATTTTTTTAAAAGAGGCTTTTTTGGTAATCTGGTCGCCATGCAGAAACGGGCAGGAGCATATAGCCAAGGAGGCCTAGCATGGAAAGGACTGCCATCTGCCAGTCATACGAGGGTCAAGGCGCCATCTGGTGGCGGGGGCTGCATAAGGCGAGAAAGGAGGCCGCCATCGAGGAGGAGGGGGGTGGAAAAAGAGGGCCGAAGTGCAGTAGGCATGGGGATCAAAAGGTGGAGGTCTCAAGTTCATGCATGGGCTGAGCAGTGAGCTAGACAGAGCGCTGGTTGATGGGGCGGAGAAGCAAGGAAGTCCAGGGGCATATAAGCAAGGCCTTTGAGGGCTGATCGGGAGACCAGGTCGATAGAAGGCTACGGGCAGGTTGGGGCCACGAGGAGAAGGATGACGGGAACTGCATGGAGGATAGCGCCGTCAATGTTCCGGAAAGAATGGCGGCCAGGTGGAGAGGAAGTGGATGGCGGGGCCATATGCAGTAGCCGCTATAGAAGGCCGTGAGCAAGTTGGCAATGCCAAGTGTACAGAAGAGCGACAAGAGCTGGAAGTGAAGGAGACCGAGAGCTGCATGGGGAGGTGCCATGAGCACTCGAACTAGGCCTATCGAAATCAATCAGAAGGAAGCTCTTCTGGGGGGCAATAGAGGACAGTTCTGTATTCGTCACAGCTGCCTTTTAATTAAGGTGAATCTACAAGCTAGACCAGGTACAGGACAGAAAAAAGGGCACCAAGGCTAAGAAGGGTGGCGATACAGAAGAGCAAGCAAGGCCATGTGCTGTAGAGAGTTGGCGTCGTGAGCAGGAGCGCATGGAGTTGAGAGGGGGATTGTCAAAGAGCTCATGAGAAGAGAGCCTGGCATTCGGGTGGTGTAAGTGGAACCGCAATGTGTAATTATATTGGCAAGAAAAAGAAAAAAGGAGATCGCCATACCAGAGGGGAGGTCACCCCCTACCAAGAAGGGCATTCAATTTTCTTCTCTCTCAAGATTACGTGAGCATCGGGAAGGGGTAACCTTTGCAAGGTGTGCAAGGGAGCCCGGATGGTGTTCTCTGAAGAAGATCTCCCATTCTCCATTCTCAGAATGTAGCCAATTTACTCGGCATATTCATTCTCTTTAGAATCCAAGTGTCTGCTTTAAATATTCTCCACATTTCTCTCTTGTTTTTGTGTCAAGTGGAGTATGCTATACACATGTGGTTTCGGCATATATCAAATGTAAGAGTGTATAATGAGGGGAAGTTTTGTATGCCAAGACGGTATCAATATGTGAGGAAACTGATGCCTTTCGGAGACCTTACAAGTATTTGATTGACTTTCTATGGTATTTCGTGCTTTGAAGGGTCATAGTCTCACAGTCAGTATCCGGAAGCTCATATCTCCAGGTGCCTTTTCAAACAGCTACACACATATATGTAATATGTGTCATTTCAAAAATTGAACTAGATGTCGAAGGAGTTCCAAGGCCCACCTTTCAACCCTCCCCTTGGGCATGTCATACATAATGAAGACCCAACTATCCCCACAGAATGACAAGAGCTATCCACATAGGATGAAAATACCTCCCCTTGAACTAGAGAGAGTAGAAATGGATCTTCAAAGTACATCTATAACGAAAGAAATTTCTCCTTCATCTTAAGTTTCTTCTTCTTGGACTATATGTGCTACTCCTCTCACTACTTTCTTGCCTTTGTTGTTACTGTTGCTGCTGCTATCTTGAACTTTGTTGTCATCTGCAATCATACTTGCTCCTCCCCTTAAGCAGAGTCTCATGAGTTTCCGAGGGCCCAAGCAGGTAGAAAAAGATTTTTCTACCATTTTTATAATTTCTCTTGTGAAGCACCTGTTCACAAGCGTGAAGTCACTCTTCACAAGTGAATAAGAGAGAAAATCTTGTGTGTGTGAGGGTGGTCTTACCATAAAGGCAATGTCTAAGACCCTCGTGCATTTACAAGCCTTAGTGTGCCTAGTAGTGCACAATTTAACATACAAAACTTAAATCAAAAGATTGCGTGTGAATGCTTCGGAAAAACTTTGGAGTCGCTTTTGCTTGGTGTGATAAATTTGAGCGTAATAATTCCGAGGGTTGAGATCTTGAAGGGTGTCGGAGAATCTGAGAGTTGAAAATCTTGATGGCGGTTGAAGTTGAGAGCGACTTGTTATCAAGTTTACGGGCGTGAACACGGGGTCGACTATGTTGGCTACAAGGGTGGGAATATCGATTGTATTATGATAAGGCATGTGAGATTGGACACGCTGTGCGTGGGTACAAAGGCTTATATATTACAAAGTATTTTTTAAAAAATGAAAGCTCGAGTCTGTCGATTGCCAAAAACAAGCAGAAACCGTCCAAAGAGGGTCAATGGTGTTTTCGAGCTTTTGTGGGATTTGAAGCTGCAGTTGAGGTTGCCCTGCTGCCACGAGGTTCGATGTGGATAGGGGCTGCCAGCGGAGAGCCTTGAGCGGCCGCAGGTGTGTGTGGTGTGTGTGTGTGTGTGTGTGTGTGAAGAAATCAAGCTTCTGCTCGCTGTCAATCTGACTCTAAGCTTGTGTGTGTTCTTGAAAATCAGCACTGCAACAATAGCCAGTGCCGATGGCAAGGCCCTAGTGAATGCACTGCGATGCTTATTAATGCTACTGCTCGATGTTGCCAATGCTGCCCGGCAAGAACCCGAGTTAGGCTTGATTTAACTTTAAGAGGAGCTTCGGAATTGCATTGAATTGCTATTCGATTCTCATTGATTTGCTTTCCAATCCGATTCTGGAATGCTAATTAGCTTGAAATGCTTCAAGCTTTGCAACTTGTAAAACTCCGGCTCACACACAAGCAACTCCCTCCAAGCTTCGTTCTGCAGCTCTATGCCCGACCAAGTGCTACAATTTCTACTCTCTACCCGACCATGCTCTCAAGCTCTCTAAGCTTTTGTTCTTCTCTTAGCTTTTGATTCGATGCTGCCTTGAAGCTCCTTGCTTGGTTCTGTATTGCCCGACTGCAACTCGATGCCCAATTTGCTGCAAAATGCTTTCAAGCTCACATACCAATCAATTGTGGGGATCGAGAATCCCGTGCGGTGAGTGCAAGAGAGAGAGAAGGAGAAGGGGAAAGGGGATGCACCAAGCTCTGATACCAGTTGTAAGGCTTGGGTGGAATTGATACAATGAGCTCAAGGTGGTTTGAAGCTTGGAAAAACCATGGCTAACACAGTAGAGAGAGAGAGAGAGAGAGAGAGAGAGAGAGAAACTCACATTCAATAGATTATAGTGTACACACAATATATTTACAGCATATATATTTTTTTTTGGTTCATATACAAAAAGGAAGTGTTTATATACAAAAGGTCTCACAGTCAGTATCAGGCAGCTCATATCTCCAGGTGCCTTTTCAAAAGGCTACACACATATATGTAATATGTGTCATATCAAAAATTGAACTAGGTGTCAACGGAGTTTCCATGCCCACCTTTCATAATCGAACCTACTGATGACAAGTATTCTGTCACGGATGCTCATGTAAAGGCGGGTGAGTTTATCGAACCAACAGAGGCACTAGCAATGATATACAAGGATGCAACCGCATGTGCCACTGTCGTGCAGCTCCACTTCCTTGCCAAGAAAGATATCAGCAAATTGCACGTCGAGCTTATTTGAAGCTTACTTAATTAATGAACAGTGTTCAGGGCTTGGTAATCGGCCAAGTTTAATGCTGAATATATGTCAGATGCGGTTTAAAAGGCCAACTGATACCTTGGTGATGCTAAAAAAGAGTATGCTTAAAGTGAGCACAGATGGGAGTTTATGATCTATAATTGTAGTGCTTGAAGTACTCTACCAACCTATCTTTACGGCTCATCGATTGGAGCTACGGTGCAAAAGTTATGGCAGGTTGAATTTAAAGTCAATGCAGATCCGTACCGAATTGAAAAACTGCAGCTGAGGGGACAAAAATCAAGTGAATGCACAGACCTAAAGTACTCACTTTGTGGAGTGCGTCAGTCTTTTCATATCAGCGATCGGAGTTTCGATTGTCAAGATATTGGTCGTTAAAGATGATCCATCGTGGGCCGGTTCCGTACTAGTGAGGTTGGCTCGTCCAGAGTGCCGTCTCGAAATTTTTCAGCTTCAGCCAGGTTTTGGGAACTATGCAAAGTGTGACAGGAAGAGCGTTGCAGGGAATGCCTTAATCAGCATGTCAACAAATTAAAATAAAAGTCACACGCTTTGGCATGGCCAACCTTTCAAGGAAAGGTTGATTTTCCTCACAAATTTGCGATCTTTTCTAACCACGACAAAGACCAGAGTGGATTATAAAGTTTGAGCTTTCATGTTCTTCTGGTTTTCATAGCTCTATGTATACTATTGCATTGCACGAACAATTCATTATGTAACATGTTAATCTTGACCATGGTACCCTGCGAGATTACCTACGAGATATGTATGGTCATGATCAATGCAATACGTCCAATTTAGTTGGGCATTATCGTGATTTGGACTAAGGAACAAGGCTCCAATATAGATAACCCATGCAAGGTTGTCTTGTCGTACATACAGCTCAAGCATGGACGTTGCCTTATAAGGAAATGGTGATTGGCAAGCCCGATCATTGATTCAATTCTCAGAAGTAGACAATCCGAAATGGTGAAGTTGAATCCACTGTCTGCATTGTCTATCAAGAAAATCATTTCTCGGTATTCTTCTTGCTAGCACCTCATTCGATTCTTACAACGGCAAGCTTTGTCGATAGGTGTAATTAATGAGGTATGTAGTTGATATTTGTTTATTGAGCATGTGATTGATAACTATGGTATGCAATGGGAGTCTACGATTGATCACAACTATCATTCATAGACTCAAGTATGTACGAGATGCAAATACTTTGCACATATAATTTTGTTTTCCAGCAGATCTACAAGTAGACAAGGTCTATTTTTTGTGAATGATCGACATGGTCAACTTTCTTTTGCTATGACATATGTTTGTTAGCATAAATATCCTCTAGCTACGAGCTCTCAGGAACTCCATAAGTTGTTAAGGGAAGCAAGGTTTCAGTTCGGCATCTTGCATTGAGGCTTCCAGTTTGGCATCTTGCATTGAGATTTTCCCATCTAGCTTATGCTATGAGAGTAAAAACTTGGAGGAATTTGTCAGTTTGTATGCCTGTTATTTCATTAAATGCAATGAGGGTGTATATGATATACACGACAACTCTCTCTCGCGCAGCAGCTATGGCTATGAGCCATCTTCCAGCAATATCCTTCAGAATTTCAAGAAAACTGGTTACAGCAGGATGACCAGGTTAGACAATTTTAAGTTTTGCTTGTTTTTACATGTTTTCACATTTATTTTGGAAAATATTGTACTTTGTGCAAAGCAAAGTGCTTTGACAGTTTCATGTGAAGCAAGGCTTATAACATATACACCGATACAACCCATTGACTTCAAATCAAGGGCATTGGTATACACGTTTGTGAAACTGGTAAAATACGGATATCTGCTCCCATTTTATGTGTGGAAACATCCAATTAGGATGTCTCCCTAGCAGTACAGGCTACTGTGAAAGGCACTTTTGTTTTTGCTCTCACGTTTGCGGCCATCACTCTCGGCAAGGGCTTACAATTCTGCATCCAAGGCATGCTAGCTAGGTGGTTTCAATTCTACTGACTCATGAATTAAGCTTCCGCTATCATACTAGCTCCTCTGTCAAGAAAAAAATAAGTGATGGATTGTCTAACATGATTTTTGGTTGCTGTCAACACACAACAACACTAAAAGGAACCTAAATCTAGGACTTCTTTCACAGGAAAAGTGCCCTATTTAAATCATCCCCGTACAGTCAAGATGTGACTCGTGTCCTCTGTTTCCTCTCTTGATGAGAGCGTCATACACGCAGATTGTTGCATACTTAAAAGATAAGCTGCAAGCCATGCATACGATGCATGGCACGCACACACAAATTGGGTACACACTCCAGAAACTTAAGGACAGTTCCTCAGCCCAGCATGCTCTCTTTCTCTCACTTTCTTCTTTCACTCGAAGAATAATGAAAACTTTCTAAGAAGCTTTTAATACATGTTTTGCTCGTGAGTTAGCCTGAGCCCAGGTGCTCTAACTCTCAGCTAAAAAGTGGCCAAGATGCCACCCAAATTAGTCTTCATCAGCTCGTCGGTTGAACACTAATTTGTTATTGGCATAAGGGCTATGAGCCACAAAGGCTAAGAGCCATTGTCACACCTAGGGTAAGATCCAAATGTCAGCATTTCTTGGGTGCTTGTTCTCGCATTTGAACATATATATCCAGTGGAGCAACCATCAACGTTAATGGACAAGCAAGACTCTTGCCATTACGGTTGTTTTGGGTGTCATTTTTGCCCTACAAGTTTTCAGTGCGATGCTCGAGTTGAGTTTTTGATAATTTCAAATTCACATCAGTTGACCTATACCACACAGTTTAGATGCAGCAAACATTTGAGACAACATGGAGTTGCATGGCTGTCCCAAAGGGCTAGACATCTCACTTGTGTGGATCTCTTGCTCTCTTTAGGGCACTATGAGTGTCCATGGAAACACAATTTTTGGATAAGACCTAGCAAGTGATTAATAAATCACTCCATAGGCATTGAGGATCACAGTTTGATCTATTCTAGTTATACTTTCAAGGAAAAAATTCCGCAATCTACCACGGGGTATTGGAAAAATTCAACTTGAAATGATCGACTATGTTGGTTACCGTTACGTGCTAGTTGAGCAGTTTCTATCAAGGGTCTTGCCAAGGGGTTTGACTACGTAGATTCTAACCAACGGGTGTGATAAAATTAATGCACAATTATGAAGCGATGCCATTAACAACATTGTTAATTAATTCAAGCGATGACCTAGGAGTTTAAGATCCCTTTACAGTTTCTCTCGGGCCGTTAACAGCTCCGTGATTCATCAAGAAGATTAATTAAACCTAAGCTATCATTGAGGAACAAAATCCTTATGTGTTGGTTTTCCAGAATCGATTGTCTTTCGCTTTAAGTCTTCAGTTATCATCGTCTCCTTCCTTTTGTTACTTGCTGAGCTCAACTCCCTTCCTATCTGCGAGCTCCCTTGAATTTTCTATGCAACTTCCTCCTTGTTTACTTGAGAGCGAGTCTCCTTCAAGCTACTCGAAGGCCGAGAGAGATAGAGCAACAGAGAGAACCCTTTGCTTTGCCTCTCCTTCGAGAGAGAGAGAGAGAGAGAGAGAGAGACCCCGCTTTGGTTCTCAAGCTGAGAGAGAAAGAGCGAGCCTCCCTTCCCTTGGTTTGCTTGCCAAGGTCAAGAGAGAGAAAGAGCGAGCCTTGCTTACCGAGGGCACTTCCTTTCTCCTTGAGCCCTTAAACTCTCATGCTCGTCCCACTTGCCCTCTTCGTTTTCTCCTTTTCCTTGCTTGCCAACCTAAAAACTTTTTGTTCTTGCCCTCCAACTCCTTATAAGCCCCTCCCCCACGCAATCATGACGTTGTGACTGACGTGGCATGGGAGTGGGTCCTATGACATGGCAGGCCAACCAGTGAACTTTGCCAAAAGCACCAAAACCAGCCCCAAACTTGATCGCCTTTGCATGCCGAGCATTTTTTCCTTCAAGCTCGTCCTCATTTGAGACCCCACAAAAGTGCTTGCGAGTCCTTTCTTTCCCCCTTGCGCCCTCGTTGGCTGCCGCTCGCCATCTCCCTTCTTCTTTTCTTCTTTTTCACACTAAACACCTTATTTTTTAAACAAGTGGACGGCCCTTCTCCTTTTTACACCTCTTGGGCGGCCCCTCCTCTTAAGGTTACGGGTGGGCGTCCCTTTGACCCTTCATTCATAAGGGTACCACATTTGGCATGCGAATTAACCAAGGCACCTGCACTCAATGCACTCCACAAGACTTCATTCGGACAATGAGCTCATCAAGATCTTTTTGTGCTTTCGTAACGGCACCACATTTGGTATTTGGGCAGCCCTTTGGGCCCTTGGGCACCACATTGAACATGCATAACGGTCAAGGTATTGCTAAGCACGACATTTTAATGCTTCTCGAGCTTAATCCACTTAGCATATTTATCATCCAAGGCACTGCTAAGCACATCAGTCTTATCTTCATTAGCTGGTCATGAAATACATTCAATTGAAGCACTCGTTAACAGTGCACTGCAAGAGATGAAACTCCGAACTGGAGCCTTCATGCCCAAACAAAACCTTGCTCTGATACTAGTGAAAGACCTTGGGAACTGCTGTGTTTGATCCTCCACCCAACCACCCTTTTTATAGCCCCTTGTCTTGCAAGATCCCTTCTCCACTGGGCAGCCGTGTAAGAAACTAGGCAACTAAGCTCTCTTGGATCCTCCTCCCAACCTCCCTTTATAGGCAGGCTCCTAGCCCCTTGCCCTAGACAGATCCCCTATCCACACTGCCTAGCCCGGACCTTGGCCGTAGTCCTTGCCTAGCCTAGTTCTTAGGGTACAGGACCCATGTCCTGACATTACTCCCCCCTTAAAGAGATTTTTCATCCTCGAAAACAAAAGTGGGAAACTTCTTCTTAAGAACACTAATGTTTTCCCAAGTGGCACCTTCTTCAGGTCGGTCTTTCCACTTGATTAAGGCTTGTTGTCGTACATGATGGCGTGTACGCAACTCATGATAATCCATAACACGTTCAGGTTCATGCGGTAACATAGGAGGTTCAATGTAATCGACCAAAACCTATTGATCGACGATGTTGTCGTCCCCATGTAATCGCTTGCGTAAACGGCTTACATGAAACACCGGATGAATGCGAGAGTGTGATGGTAGTAGTAGTTTGTAGGCACGATCACCAACTCGCTTGAGTATTTTGAAAGGCCCACAATATCGGGGAGATAATTTAGGTGTCGGTCCAGTTTTCAAACTTTTTGAATGTTCTAGCACACGTAAAAATACTTCATCCCCTTCTTAAAAGGTAACTTGCTGACGTTTCTCATCAGCGTATTTCTTATACCGATCATGTGCTTGTCGAACATTCTGACAAGCAAGTTTCAGCATATCCATGTGGTCTTGAAGGAAATCCTTAACCTGTTGGAGTTTTTCGGTTGCCAACCCCACCGTAACCGGTGACCTAGGTTGAAACCCGTACATGAGCATGAAAGGACTAAAGCCTGTTGTGACATGCTTAGAACTGTTGTAGGCAAACTCGAGAATAGGTAAGTATTCTTCCCAGTCTGTCTGTTTTTTGCTGACGTATTCTCTTAGCATATCCTCTAGCACCTCGTTAACCCGTTCCATTTGATCATCTGTTTCTGGATGGTCAGCTATACTGAGGTTGAGTTGTGTACCCAAGCGTTTAAATACAACTCTCTAGAAGTGGCTGTTAAACTTTGGATCACGGTCACTAACAATATTACTTGGCAACCCATACAATTTGTATAGATTGTCCTCAAATAATTTTGCTAGTTCTGGTGTCTTAACCATTGATTTGGTTGGAATAAACTTACATAGTTTAGTCAACCTGTCTACGATCACCCATACTGAGTCATGCCCTCGTATAGTGGTTGGTAAACCTATTATGAAATCCATGGAGATACTTTCCCATTTTCCATTGGGAATTTCCAAGGGATGTAAGAGTCCTCCTGCTTTCAGGCGCTCTCCTTTGTTAACTTAACATTTTTGGCAATGCAAGACATAAGCTTGAACAAAGCCATGGAGACCTGGCCAGTAAAATTGTCGTCTTACGAGAGAATAAGTTTTTCTAATCCCCGGGTGCCTTGCACTTGGACTATCATGACATTCATAAATAATTTTGCGCCGAATGTCTGCGTCCATCGGTACACAAACTCTCCCCTTGTGGAGTAGGTACCCATTGTCGATGGTAAAATGCTTCCATTGTTGTAGTTCATCACTTGATAAAGGAGAACTAGGTGTGGAGGTTAACTGTGCACTACCCGCATTGGAGTGAGAAGGATCCCTCTTTTGAACATGGCTCCACACTTTGGAATATGTATCATCTTGCTCATATTTTCCCTTGAGAGACTCTAAAAATTCACTACAAAGTTTCGTGAACAATAGCGAATTGATCTCTGGCATTCGACTGAGAGCATCTGCCACTATATTGTATCCGCCTTTGCGATACCTTAACTTGGCATCATATTCCTGAAGGATCTCGGCCCACCTGGCTTTTCGACCCTTTAAATATGTTTGTTGTGTAAACCATTTGATGCTTTCATGGTCAAACACAATCTCGAACTGAGCACCATACAAATAGTGACGCCATGTCTTTAAGGCAGACACTATTGCATAGAGTTTGCGTTCGTAAGCAGAATAATTCTGTTGAGCTGCATCCAGCTTCTTACTTTCAAATGCAATTGGTCGTCTGTCTTGTAACATGATTGCTCCAATAGCACAGTCACTGGCATCCGTTTCCAAAACAAATGGTTTCAAAGGATCGACAATAGCTAGTAAAGGAGCTGTAGCTAATGCGTCTTTGAGTGTTTCAAAACTCTGTTGTTGAGCAGAACCCCACTAAAAAGCCTTACCTTTGCCCTTTAGTTGGTCCATCATAGGTACAGCAAGGTGAGCATAGTTTTTAACGAACTTTCGGTAAAAACCTGCAAAACCTAAAAAGATCTGTAATTCTTCTAGATTTTTAGGAGGTGGCCATTTCCGGATGGTATCCACTTTGGATTGATCCATGTATAGGCCATTAGCTGAAATGACATGCCCTAAATAATGAATTTCTTCCTTTAGAAAATCACATTTAGATTCCTTGGTATATAACTTGTTTGCACGTAACAACTCAAATACCTGCTGAGATGTTGTAAGTGCTCTTCTTCAGAAGCACTATAAACTAGAATGTCATCGAGAAACACAATGACAGATTTGCCCAGATATGGTTTCCAGACACTATCCATAAGTGTCATGAAGGTCGCGGGCGCATTGGTTAACCCAAAGGGCATCACCAAAAACTCATAATGTCCAAACCTTATTCGGAATGTCGTCTTAGGTATATCAGCAAGCCGAATACGGATTTGGTGATATCATGACCTCAAATCAATTTTTGAAAAAATTCGTTTATACGTTGTCGTGCTGTGACACGTACATAGTGGGAACGCATGCTACAAGATCTATCTTGTATTTTTTTAGATACATAGTTATATTTCCTATAGTGTACATATGCATATTTAAGTATAATAATAAACCTTCTATCTCATCCTATTATTTTTCTCAAGGGTAATCTATCCTTACTTTACCATCAGAAAATACTATGGAAAAAGTATCAATAGCTCCGCCTCTTTACCTTGGGGCAAAAAGCATTGATTCTTTATTTCTACTATTTCATTATCATCTCACGCCCTAGCTAGATCCTATATCTAGGGTAAACTCCAATATATATATATTCTACGTATTTTTTATACTTTTCTTATATTTCTTTTTAAATAGCTACTAGGAGAGAATCAAATCCTAGTGGGACACTAGGTGGCATGATTTCAAAGATACACTTATTTTAATGCATTATTGCAAGCATGATTACAAAACTTTGTCAAGGAGCAATGTCATGCTTTCATATGGCATGAGGTTTCCTTGTGAATTAAATGAAAGTCTAGGCTAAGGAGACCACATGAAGACTTTTGCTGCCATAAATGGACCCTATTTTGATGAATTTTTTACACAAGGTTCCAATCCGAATTGGAAAACAATTTTAAAATGAAAATCTTAGCTAATGAGCTGAAGTTTTTGCCCATATTTTTACTTTTTTATTTGGAGCCACGGTTGAGGACATATGATCAAAATACTAGACCCCAGTCTGCCCACATCATGCAAGGACAGCTCATTTCCAACTTTTCCAATTCATGTTCACACTAGCTCCTCTCTTCTTGTGTAAACCCTTGGGGGTTCCCTTTCACCTATAAAAGGGGACCTCTTCTTCCTTGGAAAGAACTCAAGCATTCAAGCCATTGATGAGAGGAATTCTTGAGGGAGTGAGTAGTAATGCCTAATTGTACTTAGCCCCATTAACATAAGCCCAAGCCTACACTTTCTCGTAGAGGAAGACTAGCCATTCTTGTACGCTATCCTTGGAAGATCAACTCTAATCAAAGAAGGTGTTGTACTTGGCGTATCAATCAACATTGAATTCTCCCCTCTTCTTCTCTCTCCCATCAATAATGGTGCCGAAGGGTTTCAAGTAAGATGTGTTCTACATTGATGTTTTCTTGATTTCTTGTTGTTTTCATTTTCATCTCTAATCCAACATATATATATGTATCTAATCTCATCTCCTTAACCAAACCTATCTCTCTCATTCTTAGTAATTCATCCTCTCTAGGTTCTCTTTGCTACAAGTACATCTCTCCCCGCAGTATCCTTATTGCCTACGTGCAAGAATAGGGCTTGGGAGGGAAACTTCTCATCTCTTCACTTCTCTCATATCTACATTTCTCACATACTATCCTAGATGAATAACCCACATGATGATCATTTCTATCGCTTTCACTCTGTACGATCTATTAGAATTAACGTATGGATTAGCCGAAAAATACACTTTCAACAACGTATAGTGTTTCTCTTTGGCCCAGAAAGGCTTAATGAAATACTTCTATCACCGGATCCCATCATACTACCTCTCATAGACTATAACTTTTCTTTTGACGTAAGCGTAGTTATCTTGCTATGAACCAAGAGGATTTGTACACACAATTAATCCCAATCACTAGACAAAATATATATATTATGGTAAGCACAAAACTACAATTCCAAAGAACAATTCGTAGCCTATTTGGTTAGTCAAGATTGGATGCCATTAACTCATCTATTAACCCTTTCATATTACCCATGATACGATATGACCATAGCCTTGATGTTTTCATTTTCGTATTGTTTTGACATTCTCTTTTGTGTTCTTTCTTTGTGTGTGTGAGCGCAAGAGAGAAAGAGTGAATCTTCTTTGATTGCACTTCTTTCCAAACCCTAGTCTTCATGGCATCTATGGTTTAACTCCTTCATATAGTTTTTGTTGAGTTCTCTCACAAACTCTCACAGCCATAAGCCCGGTGCTTTCCTGGCAAGACCGCAAATTTCTCGACATATTTTTGGTGAACCCGACGCGAAACTGCCAGGGTGAGAGTTTGTGGGTAACCATGGGTGATCATGTTGAGCAACAAGGTATGCATTTTGACCCAACAACAATGCAAATGTTTCAAGCATTTGCAATGTTCATGCAACAACAACATGCCACTGAAAGAAGGGAGATTTCAGCAACGAAGGCCATACAAGTGGTCGTCAACAGAATGGATCAATTCAATGGCAAAGATGTAACCAAGTACTTACGCGAGTATGTGAAGGAGATGGAGCTGCATCGCGTGTCAGAAGGTGAGATGATTCAAAGCTTTGAGCTAGTTGTTGCTCCAGAAATTAGGGAGCATGTTAGGGCAATTAAAGATGGGCATGGGAGAAATTGAGAAGAACTCAAAATAGCTTTAAAGGAGGAATATTTCATGGAGGACTCTGAGAGAGTGACCAAAAGGACATTCTTAGAATGGGTAGTCAAGCCAAAGCAAGGACTATCAATAACAGAACTACTTAGGGAATTTGAGCGGCGCTATGCACAACTCACAAGGACTGAAAGGGCCACACTAGATGCAGAAAAGACAGATCTTTTCTTACAAGCTGCAGGTAAAGAGTTTCAAGAAAATTTGGAGCTTCTTCTTGAAGATAAAGATGCTGAGCAAGGACTAAAGACCGACTGGAATGAGGTTGAAGGTGTTGTCTCACTGCTTGCCAAACGACAAAGAAGAAGGGACAAGATGGTACTAAACACTACAAGTCCTTCCACCTCAACTCCTGAAAAAATGGTAAAGCCTACTTTAATCACTCCTAAGTTTGATGAGTCCATGCTAGATGAGCTTGTGAAGGGTGACTTGAAGGTGAAGCTTGCAAAGCTTGAAGAAAAATTAAGGCCAACCATCAGGGCCACTTCCTAGGCAAAGACAACAGCCCAAAGAAGGGTTTGTTAATAGATGTATTTGGTGTGATAGTACAGACCATGTAAGAAGGGATTGTGATGATTTTAGTGATGCTTTGTCAAAAGATGTGTCTTTTTTAAGGATGGTAAAATCCACTTAAGAGAGACAGGTCTACCCTTGAAAACTAACTTTGGGAAGGGGGGAATGCAAACCTTAGTTGAAGATATGGCAACTAAGCATGCCACCTCTTCAGTTGAGGCAGCTACTTATGGAGTAAAAATTGAGCATTTTTGTGATGAAGAGATGAGTGACCATCATGGTCAAATTTGGCCAAATGTCATGCAATTAGCTAAAAAGTGAAAGCTTACAAATGAGATTCTACATGAAGCAGGTGATTGCATACGTCTAGAAACAGGATGGAATGATCCAGTGGACTCATTGTCAGTGCATGCCTACATTACAAAATGCCAACAAAATGAGGCAATTGTAGAAGAGAAGCGCAGACGTGAGAATGCTAATGAAGGACCATCAAAAAGAGCTTCTAGAACTGGGGAAAGAAGTGACTCAATTCCTTCTCAAACACCCTCAACAAAAGGAGCATCTCCACCTGAAGTACTCATGGAGGAGTCTACAACAAGAAAGAAGAAAGAGCCAACAAAAGGTAAGACAAAAGGCCCAACTTATAAACTACAATCTGATATTGAGGTTGCTACAGATTTAAAGAAAGTCTTGGAGGAAAGGATCTTGAATAGCAAGATTGAGTTCACTCTGGGAGAAGTTCTTGGCATTGCAAAGCGTGAATTCCACGAGGAGATCATTGACATCATCAAGAGGAAGAGCCAAACCCTTGCTGAAGTTTCTCATCCACAGGTTGAAGGGGAAACCTCGAAGACACAAGGGATGCAACTGCAAAATAAGGAGAATGATGGAGCTGTGGTAGGATGCTACCAATCTAGTGGGAGAGTGAAGCAAGTGTATTTCTCAAATGATGATGAAGAAGTTGAAGATATTCCTAGGAGTTACTATTCACGAAGTCATTGGGCAAGGGCTACTCCAGAAACTTTGGTCAAGGTAGGTGATCTTGAAGAGCCATTTGTTGCCTTGATTGACCATGGTTCAGAAATAAACATAATGTCAAAGAGTCTCTACAACAAGTGCAAATGGCCGATGGACACAGATCATGGCTGGATGGTAAAAGTGGCAAACAATTCATCCGGTGAATTGTATGCAGCATGTCCAGGTGTGAAGGCAACAATAGGTGATGTAAAGATTGACCAAAACTTCTTTGTACAGGATACATCTTCATATCATCTCATCCTTGGACAACCCTACATTGTGGGAGTTCGAATGGAAACAAAGGTAATGGACGATGGTTCAGCATATGCTAGAATACGTAGCAAAGATGGTAAATGAGCTGTCCAATTTCTCGCAGTCTGTATAAACCATGAAAGAAATCGTGACAACCTCAGAGAACATCCTCTACCAAAGGTAAGCAAAGAGTTTCATGATCATAGAGAAATGATGGGTTTTTGCCAAGTACCATTGTAAAGCGGGATTGCAGTGGTACAGAAAGAAAAAGGGTCTCGCCTGATCCAAAAATAGGTGAAACTTTCTCAATGAGCTCCTTGGTAATAAGGAATGGATCAGTATGTTTTACAAAACTTGAAGATTTGAAGAGATATGAGAGGCAATATGTGCATAATGTACAAATAGGCATGAAAAAGAGTGGGTTGCTAAAGCCTACTGAAAATGTTTTGGGTTTGTGTGAACAAGTTTCTTTTGTAGATACTATGGGTGAGCTTGATGCTATAAAATCTTTTTACTTCTTGAGAATAAGCTGATCCACAAGAGGGCTGGGTCTTCTAGCTAGAGATAGAGCAAAGATTTTATAAATTGAAAGTCAAAACATGTTATAGATCTTAAGTTTGGTAGGTCCTCTTCATCCCCTTTTTTGTGAATCAATTTGATAACATTAGAGTTGATGTTAGTGGAAAGAGATCCTATACCCACAACTTCTAGCAAGACTTAAAGAATATAAGAAGCCAGGAAATATTGAAATTGAATATAAAATTCATTGGGCAGGTTATCAAGTCCTGGAGCTTTACCAAGATTTAGTTTACTAATTGTTTCTTTAATCTCCCTTAAAGAGATAGGCATATCCCGTATTTTGGCAACTTCAAGAGAAAGAGTAATCTTCCTCTTAAGAGAAATTTTAGCTCTTGCCTCTGTGACAGTGCCATCTCTTTTTGGGGGATTAGAGAAAATATTAGTAAAAGAAACTTTGGCAACCTTCACATTACCCTCATGAGAAGAAGCTACTATACCATTTTCTTTCTTGAAGAAGGGCACAAAGTCCCTACTTTTTTTTTTCTTCAAAATCTTACACATATCTTTAGAGGGCTTGTCTATTTCCCCAAATTCTCTGTTTCAAGCAAGGGCACCGTGGGCTTCTAGGGGCTCTTCTTTCCTTAAGGATTCTTTGAGCATCAATAGCTCATTAGGGGGAGGACCTAGAATTGGAGTGAGGTCTTCTAGCTGAAGGATCCTCCCTTTTACCATCATCCTTCTCTTTGCGTTAATGTTGGACGGGAGCGACTCACACACCCATGAAGTGCATGCAAACACTACCTAGATCAACATAATGTCAATCGAGGACACAGATGACACGATAGGCACACGGAGGAAATCTCTTTAGCTTGTCAAGCTGAGACCATCCTACACATACAACACTCTGGAAGGCCAACTAAACCACAATCAAGAACCTCACTGCTCTCAAATACACCACCTAGCCACATACACACATACGGAAGGTAACTCATCTAATCATGCCAGATTCATACGAAACTTAAGGAACACCTTCCCCTCACTAGGATACACGTGTCCCTAAGCTTCTACACTCAAAAACCTCACTCTAAACCCGTCTGCGGAAAACGCGTAGGATGACAGAGCAGAAATTTGAAAGTGCCCGAAACTGAAATTTATGAGTACCTATGCGTAGCTTATGTCACCACGATTCTATAGACTACTAGCACATAGAAAACAGACATCGTTTGATACACTTACGGCCACAAATAGCTCATAGATGCGTCGACGTGTGCGCTTCTTCTCACGTGGAATGCTTGGCGTTGTCGCGTAGCTCTCCTCGAGCCTACAACAATGGTGTAGCCGGATCTCCAATGCGTTGAGCGAGCCGGGCGTAGCGAGAGGATGAAGCTCACGCTCATTCTCTTTCTCTCTCACACACAGTAGACGGTAGCGCTAAAGTTTTGATTATGATTAAAAGTCTTCTTTACAAAATGACCTAGGTACCTTATATACTAAGGCTACCTTAGGTTTAACCAAAAATGGGGTTGAAAGGGTCAAATGGCTTTGTATTTACAATCTGGAAGTGCCATTGCACCCCGGCTTCTGAAACTTAGAATAACTACTCATTACAAATGACTTTGGTACGAAACTTGAGTTATGTTGTGTTGTTGACCCAGCGGTCAACATTCCCCCCTTCCGCGTTCATGTCGTCCCCGACATGACCTGATTGTCAATGGCGATGTGGTCTTTGCTGTCGTTTTGTTGTTGGAAAGAAAGTATAGACTATAGCCTTTGCAATAGCCTGTCTTGTTCATCCAATCCGATGTACATAGTCTTCACATGATTCAGGAAAATCATAATTGATGACGAACTTTATGTCTTTCACATCCACGCTCCGAGCTCCAGCATCTGTTTCTGTCATTATAGGTCTACTGTCAGATCTAAATTCAAAAAGAACCCAATGTTGTTTAACTTGACTCTTATCATCATGGATAGAGAAAGCTCCATCCATCATTTGCTCCAGCAATCTGTGAATTCGGAGTATTTGTGATTCTCAGAAACAACTTCTACAATCTGTAGAATTGAGTGATTGGCTTTTTGATCTTGTGAGCCAATGACAACTTTGTAAGGATTTTGTAGAAATTGTATGGCTAAACCCTTAACTTCTTTAGGCCAAGTTGCACTCCAATGCAAAGTCTGTCAGTCAGGCCGAATCCAGGACGTAATTATTCTAATTTGAGGTTCAAAATCCTACCGAGCATTCGATGCGCATTATCAAGGACAAGCTTTTGAGATCCTCTGATTACCCTTATGTCTGCTCTTTGTCATTGTAGGCCATTCTTCGACTCGCCATTGAGGAGAAGTATGCTATGATCTGAAATTGGTGCTCCAATTCATTTGTCAATTGATTTGAGTAGCATTTACTTATTGTTGATGTAGAAGGAATATGTACAAGAGGATGGTGATAGGTGTCCTTAGATTAGGGTCTAAAACCTGGATGACCAAAGGAAAAAAACCCGGTGGGAAAAAAATGCCTTTGGTATATGCTCTTATTGGAGTTGAGCACTTGAACGTGAAGTACATGTTCATGAAAGGTGAGTGCTTGGGTGAAACACGGAAAGAGTGCCTGATGCAAGTGCCAATTATGGGACACTCTATATGCATATGAGAAATTTTGTCAACAAAAGCATGCCATGTGAAAGAAGGAGATGATGGGTGTTTCGAGGAATAAATGTAGCACATGTGACATCCAAAGATGTCTCAATAGCTTCCACCTTTCCAAGAAGGGTTTTCGATGTAGAAGTTTCTCCACTCGTATCTCACTGTGCTCAGTACGTGAGTGTCTTTTGGACCTTCTCCTTCACTTCACCAGACTTAAGTACTTAGACTTCGACTCTTTTGCTCACCTATACCAGCATGAACGACACAACGTAAATATGCTCAACTCTTCCAGCTTGAGCAGTACCTAGAATAGCTAAGACGCTTAGACCACAGAGAATATTATTTGAAGCTTTGGGACTAACACCTCACTCATTTTGTGGCTTAGCTGCTCGACTCTGACTTGTATGACTTGTTGGTTACATGTTGACACTGCTTTGTGACAAGTTCTTCGGCTGTTGTAGTGGCTGCTGAGACATACTTCGTGAAGTTTCATCGTTTCCCTGTACCTTCTTCTCTTTGTAGTGCTCAGGCCTCTCGTGAATCTTTTCTTCATGTGGATTATGGATTTTTTTATTTTTTCTTAATAATAAACAAAGAAAATCTTAAAACGAACTCAACAAAAGAAAAATCATTCAAATAGAAATCTAAATGCTATGTACACTATACACATGTCCCTAGGGGCTCATATATGGATTTTGTCCCCATACTCCTTTGTAACACTACTATGAGGGCATATACTCTAAATTTCTTCAAAAAATTATCACAATAAAACGCAAAAATTCAATGCATCTCACAAAACATTTCCCTCTAATAGTCATAATATTAGGTCCGCATTCAGAATGCCTCCCCCCTTCCTATTTGGAGTCATCCTTTACGACAGGGTATCGCAAAGGGTATGTGTTGTGCTTGGGCAATTTAAAAGTTGTGCCTATGCAGGCCTTATAATGTAGCCCTATTATGCATACACAATCAATGCATGGAAAGATTTATGTTGTGCAAGATGTGGGTATAAGAAATTTTCTTATTGGCATTTGTTGGCGAGGCTTCCTATTCTAAGCAATGTAATGGTCTTTGAAGCTCCTGTATCGTTGCTTGATTGAAGCGACTTGCTCGCTTCTAACTGTACTGTAATCGTAGGAAGAATTGTAAGAATTCAAGCGGCGATGCACTGACAACAGTTTTGTTGTTCTTCTTTGGGACCCATTTCTTTGCGATTATTGGTTGTTTTGTTGCTGGCTCTTGTTTGGGAACCCATACTTGCCCGTGCTTCGTTTGTGTTTGAAGAGACTTCTTTGGGATCCACCTTTTTGTTGTGTGAGTCGACATTGGTCTTTGCTTCAGCCCTTGTACGCTTGGTTGGGGATGGGATTTAGGCTTTGAAAGTTGATACCGTGGTTGTTTTGGAATCCAAATGAATTCCTGACTTTTCTGTGCTTGAATCAACTTCTTTGGAGCCCAAACCTGAGTTGTGAAAGCTTTCGACTTTGTGATATTCTTACCCGTTCGTGCACGCTTTCCTTGTTTTTGTTTTGGTGTTGGATCTTGTGATTTGTCATTAGAGATCTTTGTCTTCTTGATCCTATCTGTTTTTGGCCGATCTGGATTTTTGGTATCTAGATTTGTCGAGCTTTTTGGCTTTGACTTGTTATCCTGTTCTTTTGACCTATCATGGTTGTTGCTGAATGGGTTGGTGATAGTGATGGCCTGAGTTGATGATAGGGGATGTCGTAAGATTCATCACTATCGCTACTATCCTCAGCAACGTTGACTTCTTGTACTTTCCCTTGATTTTTTGGCTGGTAGTGGAAAGTTACTGTCTGTTTGCTCGTGGGTGGTAGTTTCTTGGAGGACTTTTCTAGCCCATTGATTAGAGCATTGTTAGCTCGTTGCTCTGGTCGTATTCCTCCTAGCTGAGTCTTTGCATCCTTATTAGGAGCCCTGTATGAGGATGCTTGTGGTGGCTGTGTCTTCACCGAGGACTTTGGAATCCACTTTTGATGCACTTTATTCATGTAGCGATGACATTGATTCCCGGGTCGTTGATCTTCTTGAAGCTCGAAGTGTTCTACAGAGTCATAGAACTCGTCGTCTTCTTCATCTTTTGATCCTCCACATTTCTTTGTTTGCTCCTTATTTCGAGAGCTTGTTGATGTCTGGATCTCTTCATTTTCGTGGATTACACTCACTGCAAAATAAGGAACGACATCATAGCCATTTTCATCACAAAACTTTGTTGTGGGAGCATCCTCCACGGCGCACATGTCCAGAGTAGCCAAGATGTGTTCCCATCCAAAAGGCTCTAACTCTTCTTCAAGAAATGGTTATGGGATATAGTCCTTATCCTCTATAACCCACTCTAGGATACATTCCTCACGTTTCAAGCTACCACATTGTGAAGCTCCACACATCCACAGGTCTTTAGGCTTACCTAACCAAGCTGGAAGTTCTGATCCTGCTACTGTGGCGGAATCCATCTCCTCAACCGGTGTTCTCGTCACATCCCTATAGCTATGGTCCCTCAAGTTTATCTTTGTTATGGTTTCCATATGTCTCAGGTATATATGGTCATAACCCCAATCTTGGACCATTTTCAATTGTCGCATGAATGGTCTTCCCAGAATGATGTCATAGTTGTTCTTCTTGACAAAGTCAACAATAGCAAAAGTGTGTTCATATTCAATGCCACAAGAAGTAAAAAGTACTTTTTCTAGCAGTCCTAGGGGCTTTTCCTTGTGTCCGTCTGCAAGCTGCAGGGTCATTCGTATGGATCTCAAGGCAGGTTTTCCCCACTTTTTCCAAACCTCTTTGGTTGCAATGGCCACACCAGCTCCACTGTCAAGGATTGCCATGGTTTTTACATTATTGAATTCCATAGGAAGGGTGGTGTTTCCCTCTTCTCCCTCGTAATACTCGCCTACCTTGTTTAATGGCACTGGCCTAGTATTTAGTTGAGTATTTAGTTGAGGCATTTCAAGCTCTTTGATGCCTTCCTCGATTTGAGTCATTGGGGTTTTTACACCAAATTTCTCTAGACATTTACCCACATTAGCCCACATGTTTGGTCTTATTCTGAGCAACTCGGCTAACATTATTGTACAGGTGACTGGGGTAGATAGAATATCTACTAGCCCCTTTGAATCGATGGCCTTGTTGGGAGACAGTCTCTGTGATGGGACTACAACCACATCTGACTTGGTCTCGTACTCTCCCATGTAGGATGGTAGTGTTCTTAGCGAATGGGGTTGACTATGCATAGATTGTAAAGATCCTTTGTCGCCCCAACACGATTGCACGTCTAGATTCATTTGAGATCTAGTCTCAAATTCCTCTATTGGTGGTAGAAACACTCCTCGTTCATCACCAGTCTTGTCTACTCGTCTTCTTAGGTCATCGGCTTCATTGGCCTCTCTGACTTGTTTCCACAATTCGTCAAGACCATCTATCTCTTTACAATCCTCAGGTATAGCTTGGTGAAATCCCTCGGAAGAGTTATCCGTGGTATTCAGTACTATCCTTGCTTTTAATGCTGGGTCTTTGAGGTTTGGTCTGTGCTCATGATTAGAGTCTAGCTCTTTTAGTTCCTGGTTTGGTGGGATTACTTGTGTAGGCATGGCACGGATCACATCCTCAGGTTTTGCAACTGGTGGTTCTAGTAAAGCTTGGGCTGTTTGAATCATTTTCTTGCACATTTCAAATTTTTGCTTTTCTAGTTCCGCATAGGGATATGTCATCCACCTGTGTTCTTGGGTTTGGTTGTTTTTGAGCCTTTCATCATAGGCTTTCAAGAGGGTATCTAATATCTCATTAACCTTCTTTGCCAACACAGATCCTCCTGAACTAGCACTTCTCGGTTTCTCATCCATGGATGGTTCTTCTAGAGGTTTAACCATCTGTGTAAGAGAAGGTGCCTCCTTTTCCTCATGCTGTTTTATCTTCTTTTCAGCTTCGGTAAGCTTCTCAGCTAGGGATTTTTTCTCTCGTTCCCTACGTGCTTTCATCCTAGTCTTTCTCGCTTTCCAACTATTTCGTTTGCTCTTGGTTTTCTGACTAGGTGCGTTTGTCTTTGGTCCATCATCTGTCTTTGGACTCGTGTCACTTTTTGTGTTTTTTGTCTCTGGATTCTCATCAGCTTTCTTTTGAGCTTGTGCTCTCGTAACCACTTGAACTGGTACAACATTTTCATTTTCTGAGCTACTAGGTAGCTGAACAATCCCTGATATATTTGTCGTGATTTTCCTGATTTGGTTTGGTTTTTTCGGGCAATCGGGGATTAAGTGAGTGATGCCACACTCAAGACAATAGGCATTTACTTCAGTGATCTTCGTATGAGGACATTGTTTGACAAAGTGGTTGTCACGACTTTTGTGACAATCTGTCTCTGGTTGAGGAGATTCTTTTAGCATTTCCTCTTGGCTATAAGCAAGCTTTGACCTAGATAAGCCGCTATTTGCAATGAATCGCAATGTCCTTTCGTCCATTTCATACCTTCTTTCTTTCGACAAAACCCAGGAGGTGGAGGTTGTACCGGCCTCACCACTCCATGTGTTTCTCTCACATTTTGTTGCTCCGAAGGGTAGTACTCACTTTGGTTGCTATACCACATTGTAGCTGGTACTGGCGTTGGTTTATTTGATGCTTCCATCATTGGCATGTATCTCATGTCTACCGGCATTCTAGCACCTGGCAGCGGAGGTTGTTGTCCTAAGACAAGCTGTGGCCTTAAAACTCCTACTGGTCCTGGCGCATTCCCCGTAATGTATCTAGGTGGAGTAGGTGCTTCTGGAATAGGTTTTACATACCTCTCCCTAGAATTTTTCATGCTATAATAGAACTCTTCCCCCGTATGGTTCGTCCATTTTCTCTCAATTTCACACCACTTCGGCTCTCCCGAATCAGACCTTACAAGAGGAATCGACCTCTTGACCAAGTCGTCGATAAGCTTTTCTTGATCAATAGGTGCCGTTGGCTTGGCAATGGACTCACTTATCTGTGAAACACTGTGCTGAGAGGATGTGTCATCTCCTTGACTCTTTAAGTCCTTTTCTTTGTATGCCTCACAGTTATCCACTAGATAAAGAGCTTCTTTGATCAACTCGTTTAGCGTCATCCTCCTTATCATATGCAGATCCTTCTGAAGGCCCGCATGTCTCATTCCCTGGATAAAGATCAACATCAATCGTGCTTGCGTAGGTAATTTTGCTCTCGGACAGAGCTTAACATATCTCTTGAACCGTAATGATACTTTGCGTACTGATTCATTCTCTTTCTGTTTGAATCTATGGATTTGCGAGACCGTGTTGTGAGCAATGCCTTTTGGCGAGAATTCTTCAATAAACTCCTCAAACAACTCATCTAGGGTCTCAAAATCCCATTTTTCCACCGAGTCGAACCATGTAGCTGCATCATCTTCTAGAGCTAATCCAAATCCCGCAAACTGTGTCGCAAAATCTGAAACTTCCTCTGCTCTAATCACTCTTTTAAAAGCCGTTACGTGATCTCTCGGATCTTTATCTCCGGAGTATTTTCTGTTTACCCATTTCTGGACTTGGGATGGTCTAACTCGTCGATTGTCTACAAGTCTAACCAGAGACTCTCCCAATCCTTCTCTCGTTATCGCTCTTGAAGGGAATCCTGGTGGCTCTCTTCTTGGAATTCCTATAGGAATTCTCGTGTTTGGTGGAGGCATTTGTGGTCCTTCATTGACCAAATATCCACCTCTTTCTAGTACAGTCTGTGGATTTGTGCTTTCTAAAACTCTGTATTCTTGTCCATACTTGTCGACAACTATAGATCTCCATTGACAGTCGACTCCATATGTGTAGATATATAAGAGCTTGTAATCCGTTATCTCTTCTAGGTATGGATCTGAGCACCTATAAAGATTGACCTCATTGTCGTCAATGTATCTATATAGTCCTTCACTCTCATGACCAATCATCCAAACTCTCTCAACAAGATGGGTCTTTATCAATTGCAAGTTTGGAAGATCCATTGTGGGAGGATATTCCTCTATCGTCGGGATCTCCAAGCTTGTGTAAGCTGCGTTTGAATCTAGGGTAGACATGATTTCTGGGCTTAAGAGCTTTGGCTTGGTTCAAGTAGACTTAGTCCACTGTTTACAAGTGCTTTGGTTAGGGAAAAGTCGAAACTATGTCCAAAACCGCAACCGTTTCGTCACAATTCTCGCAAATTGTCGCTTTCAGACACCCCTAAGTTGCGGATGAATTTTGAGGCCTCAAACGACGTTTTTTTCAAAGTTGACCTAAACGGTTGCCGTGGACATACATTTAGTTCAAGTTTTGCTCTAAGATCTGTAGAGCCGCTCTCAGGCTACGTTTTGATATAAAAACTTTTTCAATCCGATACCGTTTGTGAAAGTTATGGCCAAAACAGTGAAATGTAGTTTAGACTGGTCAAAATGAGTCCAAGTTCAATTTTGAAAGAAGATTTGGGATCTCTGTGACACTGTGAACACTCCTGTATGGTCAAAAGTATGGTTGGACCCTAAAACTGGCCTAGAGACATCCTACGCGTAGGATGTCTATATGCTCAGGATTTAACAAAATCTGGTCCAGAGACTCCCCTTAAGTCCAGGGACACAATGGTATGCTCAGAATTTCATTTGAACCTAAAAATGGCCTTGAGACATCCTACGCGTAGGATGTCTTTTTGCTCAGAATGACTTGAAATTTTCACCCTAGCTTCTCCTTGATGTGCTGATCAACAGTGGTGTGCTTATAAGTTGGTTTGGAGTCCTAAATCAAGCTGGAGACATCCTACGCGTAGGATGTCTTTTTGCTCTATTTCAGCTCAAACTTGCATTGTAGCTTCCCCTTGATGTGCTTAACTCACAGCTGTTTTTACTTTTTGATTTTGACACCTATAGGTTGGTCAAATGATCAAGAATCTGTTCCAAAAGCCTGATGTCTGTTCTGATGAATTTCCAAGTCAAATCAGCTCCAAATTGGACCAAATTTGACTAGGAGGCTTGCCTAAGGTTATATGACAGCATGGTATGGTCACAGTAGAATTTTGGTTTCAGAATTATGCCTTCGACATCCTACGCGTAGGATGTCTAACTGCTCAGAATTTCCCCAAATTTGAACCACAGACTCTTCTTAAGGTGCTGATACCTGTGGTATGCTCAGAAATGTGTTTAGAGTCTTAAATCACACAGAAGACATCCTACGCGTAGGATGTCTTTTTGGCTTGTTTGACCCCAGACTTGTCCCACATCTTCCCCTTGATGTCAGCAACCCAATGCTATGCTTAGATTTGAGTTTGGATGTCAAAAGACCCCAAATTTTAGTTGTTCTTGCCTTTTTTCAGTCAAAAATGCTAAAGTCTGTTCAATCTTCCTTTTCACTAACCCAAATGAGATGAAATTTATCACATGCACTCAATACAACATTTGAAACATGCCTTTGGAGTCATCCTATGGTTTGGTCTCAAAATTAGGCCTTGGACACAATTTGGGTAGGATGTATGGCAGTTCTCGTCTTTTGGCTTTGATCTGTCAAAATTTGGTCAAATTTCCACTTTCCAGGTGAAAATAGGGTAAAACCTACCTTCTAAACACACTGGTAACCTCAGATTTTCAAAATTTCCACCAGATCACCTTGTAGACATCCTACGCGTAGGATGTCTACTGCTGATTTTTTGAGACTGAAGTGTCCCTGATGCTTTCTTATGCTCTCAGCAAGTGCAAGTATGCTTCACAATTGCAAAAACATGCAAAAATCACTCAGTTTAAGCCTTTTCTGAAATTTTACGTTTTCTGACTCCGCCTTTTGGCTTTTGTTCAACAAAATTAGGGAAAAACACCCAAGTCAATATGTTACTAGGGTAAAGCCTACCCTCTGAACCCACTAGTGCAGTCAGAATTTTCAAATTTGGTCTCCAGAACCCCCTTGAGACATCCTACGCGTAGGATGTCTATGTTTACAGAATTGCAGGTTTTCTTCACAGAACCCTTGCAAATGCTCCTTTATATGCACAACATCAGTCAGTCATACAAAAATATCCACAAAAGCTTGTTTAATGCATTTTTACCCTCAAAAGTACACTTTTCCGTTATTTCAAATGCAATCAAGCACTTTAGCAAATAATTCAATGTTGAATAGCTCTAGATTAGAATCGGATCACTTACCTAAAGCTACTCCTACAAATCATATGGGGTTTTGCATCTATGATTAGAAAAACGCTTCACTGCCACACACGGACTAGTAAACGCTTTTATCACCTCACAAATCACTCGACCACCAACAACTACTCTAATCCACAGATCCTAACTAAACCTATCTAGTCGCAGACCCTCGGCAAGACACACGCTTCCTGGCTATCCACTTGATCGTGGAATATCCTCTTCCGGATCCACTTAAGAAAAACGCTTTCTTTAGCCGAAACTAAATCAAGCAACCATCACACGAGTGTTAGTAGGAAACCTACTTAGGTCCTTGTGTCCCCGGCAACGGCGCCAATGTTGGACGGGAGCGACTCACACACCCATGAAGTGCATGCAAACACTACCTAGATCAACATAATGTCAATCGAGGACACAAATGACACGATAGGCACACGGAGGAAATATCTTTAGCTTGTCAAGCTGAGACCATCCTACACATACAACACTCTGGAAGGCCAACTAAACCACAATCAAGAACCTCACTGCTCTCAACTACACCACCTAGCCACATACACACATACGGAAGGTAACTCACTTAATCATGCCAGATTCATACGAAACTTAAGGAACACCATCCCCTCACTAGGATACACGTGTCCCTAAGCTTCTACACTCAAAACCCTCACTCTAAACCCGTCTGCGGAAAACACGTAGGATGACAGAGCAGAAATTTGAAGTGCCCGAAACTGAAATTTATGAGTACCTATGCGTAGCTTATGTCGCCACGATTCTATAGACTACTAGCACGCAGAAAACAGACATCGTTTGATACACTTACGGCCACAAATAGCTCGTAGATGCGTCGGCGTGTGCACTTCTTCTCGCATGGAATGCTTGGCGTTGTCGCGTAGCTCTCCTCGAGCCTACAGCAATGGTGCAGTCGAATCTCCAATGCGTTGAGCGAGCCGGGCGTAGCGAGAGGATGAAGCTCACGCTCACTCTCTTTCTCTCTCACACACAGTAGACGGCAGCGCTAAAGTTTTGATTATGATTAAAAGTCTTCTTTACAAAATGACCTAGGTACCTTATATACTAAGGCTACCTTAGGTTTAACCAAAAATGGGGTTGAAAGGGTCAAATGGCTTTGTATTTACAATCTGGAAGTGCCATTGCACCCCGGCTTCTGAGCTTAGAATAACTACTCATTACAAATGACGTTTATAGCCATAATCCGCAACATTTCATAACTCGCAAAAGATAAGACTTTGGTACGAAACTTGAGTTATGTTGTGTTGTTGACCTAGCGGTCAACAGTTAATTTTTCTACCTCTTTTCTTCAAGGCGGGCAAGCAGACTTGTGTTTCCTTGACATCAATATCCCAAGATTTGAAAGGAGAATGATCAGACAAGAAGGCATTTTCAGAAATGCTTTTGACTTTCTCTTTGACACAGTCAAGCTTAAGAAGGGACAAGTCAATGTGGACCCACCTTGCCTCATAATTGCAATCCCTCTTAAATAATTCAAAGCAAAGAGGAGAGTGGTTAAAAAGTAGTAAAGAGTGATGTGTTTTTCTACTCACCTACCAATGTTCATGGAGGAGGTCCTCTGACATATATAATCTATCTAAAATTGCTGCTCTATAGCAATTGCATTTTTGCTTCTTGTCCATGTCAAACCTTTTTTTTTTTGAGATGTCAACTAGGTTGGGAGAATCTACCAGTGCTTCCCAAGCTTCCCTTTCTTTCCTAGAGATTACTTGTCCAAGATTGTTCCACTTGTCTTTAACATCAACAACCATGTTATAATCTTGTGCAATCAAAATGGGATTAGCAAATCCAACAAGTTCTTTCCATAGTTTATACCTGGGAGATATGGAATTAGATACAAACAACCTATCCACAATGTAGCTGATAGGGTCCTTAAAGGAGACAGCCACCCAAATCCCTTGATGCCATATTTAACTATGTCAATTAGATTAGAGTGCTTAAGATCAATACCAATGATTGTATCCCCTTTTCCATGTGTTTGTTTAGTGAAAGTCCATTCAAATCTGGTAACCAAGCTTTTAAGATTGGCCAACAAACTATTTCCACAAACCTTAAGCTCGTGCAAACAAATGAAATTAGGGGAAAAATGAATTTCATCAAGCCATTTTTTGATGGTCATGGCTCTGACACTAGCATCAGTGAAACCTTTTTAGTTAAAAAAGAAACCAATGAACTTTGAACAATTCATTTCTTAGAGCTTTTAGGGGTTTGAGCATAGCCACTGAAGCCCTATTAGGATCATACGATTTCTCCTTTTTCCTCTTAGCTTTGGAAACTTCTTAAAAGCCTGTAATGTCTCCTCTTCAGCTTGTTGAATAAGGATGCCTATCGAGTTCTCAAGAGAGGCCACCAGTTGATTCATCAAGGCTAAGTCTTCATCTGCAAGCTCCTTATCAAATTCCTTATGTGGATTGGAGGAAGAACCTTGTAGCTTTTGAGTAACTAATATATGTTCACTGTCACAGCAGAATAATCAAAACAACAAGAGAAGTCCCTTGCATTGTCAGCACGACTATCTGGGGAGTTAGGTGGGGTGGCCGAGGAGAGAGCATCCCCCTAATCTCCTTTGGATAAGGGAGCTTTGGAATATGGTGGAGAAGAAGAAGGATCTTTGAAAGTTGCCTTCTAGGCATAATTATCATGAGAGGCATTTGAGGCATCAATGTCTTCTCTTTCCTATTGTTTACCCCCTTGAGTTTCCACGTATAAGGGATCAAAGACATCATCGAGAAAAGTCCCAGATCTATTAACAACCCTATTGTTGGCTCTATTTCCTGCCAGGAATAGCAATCATTCTGTCTGCTTTTGTTAATGTTTCTTCTGGTGACCTGAGTGAAGCCTTGTTAAGTACTAGACTGGGACTTAAGAGGGTCTCTCCCCCTTGGATTGAAACCATTGTGCCATTTAAAGAAATAAATAGGATGTGTTTTTCACAAGCCATTATCCTTGGCTAATTACTTAGAGAGAAATTTCTAGATCTTCAGACAGAGTCTTGAGACTTTGGACGGTAAGTTTGAGTCAGCTCTAAGGTATTTTGGGGTGCCAAGGGTGCAAAGTCACCAAAGAGAGGCTCATCAACGTGTCCAACTTCCATAGGAGGAACAACCTCTTGTGAAGGAAGGTGAGTTGGCTTTGATGCTTTATTTTTCTGAATGAAGGAAGGCATTTGGGAAGTTAAATGATTTTGGGGGTGATTATCCAAGTTACTCCACATATTATGGAACATCAAATGAGATCCAACTGCTACTCTCTTTGAGGAAACAAATTACTAGTAGTTGCAACATTGTTACTGCTAGCTTGCTTAGGTACAAGAATAGCCCGATAATTTCAACATATGTAGGAGGCTTGAATCTTAGGACAGAGAGATTCAAAAATCTTGGGCCATTGTGCCAAGCACTAGAAGAGAAATGGAGAGATTTCTCCATGGGAGCAGTAGAAGCAGCTCGGGGGGTTCACTATATGTAAAACTACCATATCACGTGCGTTCAAGACATGTTTGTAAAAACCCTTATCTGTGAATTTTGTTAAGAATATAATGTACCCTTTTCTTTTAAAATCTGTAAGTTTTTTTCAAATTTGAAAAAATAATGCCCTTCTATATACATATTTCTATAAGTTTCAAGAACTTTAAATACCCTTCTGTTGAACTCACGTGATAGGTTACATTTTTATTAGGTGACCTCCCCGGGAGAAGCAGTAACCATAGCTGAACTTTACATGCTGATATGCATAGCATTCTGCAAAGGAGCTCTAGGGGCACTTATGGGGGCACACATATGTGGTCTCTAAGCCCACATGTGTAAATGATGTTGGGGACGATGCCATTCAGGAGACCGTTCTATAGTGCCATTGTCCCCCCCTCCCCCTCCTCTTTTGGGGGAGGGAAGGGGAAAGGAGCCATACTCAGGGAGAGTACTAGACATAGCATGAGGAATGAAGGGATGTGAAGGGCTCTATATAGAAGAGCAGGGACACATGCAGATGGAGGTAGATCTCACGCCCAGGCTCACATAGGCATGTTCTTGAATTCCCAACATTACCAATTCCACCTGTCTATCGGCAAGACATGACCTTGACCTCATCTGATAAGGATTTTGAATGGTTAGTTTATGTGTTAGTGAGCGGTTGGACACAATTAAGTGGGGAGATAAAGGCCGTTTAACCCCAACTTTCATGGAGAGGCAACTTCTCTCTTTTTAGGGTTTCCCACTTGAACAATCCTTGAGAAGATGCCTTTAGCGGCCACGATGAAAGCATGCATCAAGAAGGTGATAATAGCTTAGAGGTTGTAGGAGGTCGATTTTGCTATCTTGTATGATGGAGATATGGTTGTGAAGGTATGGTTCTTTGCTAAGGGGTTGCACAATGGATATGATATGAAATGAAGCTAGAGGTTGCAGGAGGTCGACTTTGCTATCTTGTATGATGGAGATATAGTTGTGAAGCTATGGTTGTTTGCTAAGGGGTTGCACAACGGACATGCTTTGAAGTGGCAAGTTTGGGCGTTCAATGCAAATTAATTGTGTGAAGCAAGGCTAGAAAAATACATTTTTCCTAACTGAAGAAAACAAGGGCAAGCTTGAAATTCTCCCGGATTTTAGGTCAAAATTTAAAGCTTACTGGTAATTACACTTAAACTTGTGAAAATTTTCCGGTTTTCTTCAAGGCAAGCTCAAAATCTAACTGGGATTTTACGATTTCAACCGGGTAAAATACACTGGACCCCGGTTTTTTTCTAACACTTGTGGGAAGAGGGCCGGCTTGAGCTTTGGAGAGAAGGTGGGGGACATTAAAAAAAGGCATATACGGGAATTTCAAAACATCCACTCATCGAATTCCAAGAGAGAGCCTTCCATTTTTGGGGATTTAAGCAAGAAGAACTAAAAATTCTTTGGGAGGGCTTGAGTAGCAATCAGCTCCACACGTTTGAGATGCCAATGTGATTGGTGCCATGTTTTGAGAGAGGCATTGGAGTACGAAGCCCAAAGATATATACCACCAGTGTTTAAAAAAACCCGGGGTCCAATGTATTTTAACCGACTGAAATCCTAAAATCCCAGTTAGATTTTGAGCTTGCCTTGAAGAAAACCGGTAAGTTTTCACAAATTTTAGTGTAATTATCGGCAAAAGCTTTATATTTTGACCTAAAAACCGGGAGAATTTCAAGCTTGTCCTTATTTTCTTTGGTTAGGAAAAATGTATTTTTCTAGCCCTGTATACCACCACTTCTCGAGCCGTGCAATCCCTTGCTGTTTGATGGGAATCTAAGGTAGAACCACGAAGGCTTAGCTTAATTGGCCTTCATCTTGAAAGGCACTTTTTAGAATTCTCCCTTCAGAATACTAGTAAATTATGTCTTCTTTTTTCTTGTTGCTTTGATGGCAATCGTCTGGTAAGCAAAATATGAGTTAGAATAATGTTTTATTACAAAGGAAAAGGGGGGGGGGCAAGAGTGGGAACCAACTCTAAGCTGGTGTTAGGGGATCAATCTTGAAACTTGGAAGTCGATCACTAACTGCCAATAGGGAGATCTCTCTCTCTCTCTCTCTCTCTCTCTCTCTCTCTCTCACACACACACACACACACAAAATCTTGCCCTTTAAGGAAATCTAGCTCCTCAAAGTCCACAATCCTTTGGATGCAAACAAAGAAATTGTGCAGTTAAGTTGTGCATTGATGCAGCACCAGCTTGCTTCTTGGCACCAAGACAGAAAAGTAAAAAAAAAAAAACAAAGAGGGAAATTTCACAAGCCTTTTGCCATTGCTGGCTATTTCCATGCAGCACATTAATTGTGAGCCCTAGTCCCAATAAATGAGCATTAATTTATATATATTGGGTTGGTGGAGCCCACTCCTCTAGACTCTACAGGTACTATTGTCAAGCTTAAAAAAGCCAGCATTAATGATCTCAGCACATGATTGGATTGGATTAAATGATTAAGCCAAGATTGGCAAATTGTAATTGAGTACTTACAATCTGAGATTAGGGTTAGATTAAAGGGTAGAAATGATTAACCACGGTTAGTTAACTTAGGGCTCAAATTTGACCTCAAATCCAAGGGCTGGTTCTCTAGTACCATGGTTGAGATTAGGGCTCAAACCCAATAAGGGCTTTCACATGGTTGAGATTAGGGTTAAATAGTATTTGAAATTAGGGTTCAAATCCAATAAGGGCTGGTGAACCATGGCTTGGCATTAGGGTTAGGGTTTCCAATGGATCAACTCCATGCAGAGACTCCGAAGAGAGGAGTATGTTGCCACCCTAAGAGAAGGCAGTCAGCCTCTTCTTGAAGAGAATATCCTTCCGATGGATACCTTAACCTTAGCAGAAGCCTTGCCTGTGATAATGCAAACCCACTGTGCTGCCTTGCATTAAAGCCATTCTCTCTTAGCACCTCCCTCCATTTGGAATATGGATTTTCAATCACATTCCCTTCCCTTGCAGCCACCACACTCCTTATCTCTCCCTTGAGCAACACATTCTCCACTCCCCTCCTCTCTGTGCTCGACGGCGGAAGCATCGCCTCCAGCGATTCGAACAATGCCGCATAGTGCTGGAATGCCTCCTTAAACCTCTCTTGGCAAGATCCTTGATTGTAGTTAGTCTCCCTCTCTGCTATGGTTATGATAGTGGGCTGTACAGAGCTTACCAATGACACAAACATCGCCTGGCTTTGATACTCACACATGCATCGCAGTTGCGGCATGCAGTTTATCGCCAGCGCCTCCCCTGGCCTTGTCTCCAGCATTGCTGCATTCAAATCCCCTAAGCTGTTGCTGTTGGTTATATGTATGCTATGAAACTCGAACATTGGTAACCCCAGCGAGGCTGCAAAGGTTGTTAGCCTGCTACCCGTCTGGGCGAGAAGACCTGCATTTTGTCCAACGCCTGAAATGCGCACCCTAGGCGGCCCTCCTTCCCGTTCCGCTAGCGCTTGTAAGAGGGGCGGCCATTGTACACCTTGCATTATCTCCATATCCACAATGTGCACTGCCTCCCATCCTTGCATTGCCTCCAAAATGGCTTGGTTTGCAGTCAAATGAGAGAATATCAAGAAGGGGGAGACTTGGTTGAAGAAGAGAAAGGCTGCTTGGATGTCCTCGTCGAGCAACGGGGTTGTGATATTGTCCAGCGCTTGGAGGCGGGGCGCGACGAGCTGGCTCATAACCTGGCTTTCTCCCAGGGCAGAGACAATGCGTCCGGCAAGGCTATCGACGAAATGAGACACAACTCTCTCTGTAGAGTCTCCAAGTGGAGAGGCTCTCTGAGATAAGATGTTGATGAGTTGGATGGATCTTTGCCAATGCCCTTGGGTGACGGCGCACACACATTCACACAAAAGATCCTGGAAGCTGCCATTGACGTTGGGGGGACCGGCGGTGTCGCCGGAGGATGAGACTTCAGCTGCGATGGCAGCGCTGCCTGTGGCAGAGCTTGCACTTGAGCCTTGAGCATCAGAATGTGCAAGCATTTCATTGAAAAAGTGTGAGTGCAAGTCAAGTGGGTGATAGGGCCACTGCAAGGGGCTACCACAGCAACTATTGCCGTTGCAATTACTATGGGGGTGGTTGGGGATAATAACCCTAGTGGATGTGTAAAATGGTAACTGCAACAAGGAGTGCATTTGGGCTTTCCTCCACCCCACCTAACCTTTGATTTTAATTTACACTAAGGTTTTGGATTTATAATTAAGGTAAGATACTCTGGAAAGAAAATATTTGAGCGTCAAGCTTTGTTTAAGGAATTGTATTACTTAGAAGGATTAGCAAGAGGCCTTTGCTTTGAAATGCTGCCATGCAATGGAACTGCTTTATAGGGGTATTACTCACGTCTGCAAGTACTGGCTGTGGTTGTGTGTGTATGAGAGAGAGAGAGAGAGAGAGAGAGAGAGAGAGGGGGGCTAGAGCACTGCAAGTTGCATCAACGCATGGCAATGCAATTAGTGCCTGTGTATTGTAATTGCACAAACGCAAATTGAAAGCTATACAGATCGGTACTACACTTCAGAGTTAATGTGTGTGTGTGTGTGTGTGTGTGTGTGAGAGAGAGAGAGAGAGAGAGAGAGAGTGTTGATCTTATTACATCATTTTACATGTAAATATATGTAGGCTTTTGTAGCCCACTCCATAGATAGTGCTAAGTGAGTCCTTGAAGACAGAGTCCAGACGTAGAGAGTGAGAGAGAGAGAGAGAGAGAGAGAGAGAGATCTGGCGGCCATGGCTATTGGCCCATGAGAGCGATTGATCAAGTGTAGCCTAGGAGTGTGTGTGAGAGAGTGTGATCATAAGCAGTGAACACCTGATCGCAAGATTCTCACAAGATTCCTTCGACGTAACCTGCCTCTTCGCATTTGTTGCCAAAAGGATGTACCCTCACTGCACAAGCGCGCGCGCGCGCACACACACACACAAGCTCTCTCTCGCTCGCTCACACGCGCAAGTCACAATTTCACAAGGGCATACCTAGCCTACATGTACTCAAAGATATACACACGCACAAACACAGAGCACGTTGATACTTCCAAAGCATGCATGCGTGAAGGTGCTAGGAACTAGGACTTCGGGGGGGGGGGGGGGGGGGGGGGGGGGGAGAGAGAGAGAGAGAGAGAGAGAGAGGAGGTCGGTTACCCAGAAGTTGACGAGAAGATTTTCTGTTTTTCACCTGCGGATCAAACAGCATCGGCAGCGCCAACATCATCTATTACATGATTTTACATCTCTAATCTGTAGGTCAAGAACCCGATATGAGAGAGAGAGAGAGAGAGAGAGAGAAAGAGATTCCCGCGTCCCGACTCCTACAACAAAAAACAGAGAGGGAGAGAGAAAGAGAGAATCCAAAATCCTAATCCACCAGCAAGGAAACGACACGTGTGATCCTGTTGATGGTCCGAAAGAGGGCCCTTTCTTACACAGTACACACGATGATGCCTTGTCACGTGTGTGAGAACTTTAAAAGTGCCTTATTATTAGAGCACTTTCGCATGCTGCAAACTCAGTGCAGAGGCAGCATTTTTGCTTGGCAACTTGGCAATTTGCCCTCGAAGGCTCAAACTGAGTTGTCTTCTACCACGCATGAGAGAGACTAGAGAGCAACTTTGTCGAAATTGATAGAGTGGGCCTATAAAGCGTCCATGTTCCTTAACCATGCGAACTTTGGTATTTTTGCGCAAGTTTTTTGAACACACCCTCTCCTCCTTTTTGCCCTCTTAGTACTTACTCCCCACCCTCTTAGAGCCCCCTCTCATTAGGCGCTTAGAGCCGAGTCCAGCAGCACATTAGCACAATTAATGACTTTAATATTGTGGTGTGTGGTTGTGTGTCCGACCACCTAGTGTGGGAGGACACTTCTGTTGTTCTTGGCATGTAGCCTTTCCAGTGCTTAATATAAGGAGCTGCCTCACTCGTTGAGGGCAAGCTTAGTTTGGTCCAGTCTCTCTCTCAAGTGTCTTGTAGTGAGCACACTACATTGGTGGAGGCGGCGGGCAAATTTTCTTGGGGTACTTTTCTTTAGTTTCTTGAAGTTTTTCTTTCACTTTCGCTAGCCATGGCGTTCTGTTTCGACACAGGATAGATGCTGCTCATGCTCTTCTGCAACCTCAATTAGATGGTGGCGTCCACTAGCTTGAGAGCTTGAGCGCTTGCTGCCTGGCCACCTACATTACAGTTATTTGCATGATGGCACCACATGAGCCTTGCATTGGTTGAAGCCTCGCAACGCTATCTTGAAGCAGTAGAGTGCTCATCGTTGCTGTTGTGGTTGTCTTCGCCCTTGACAGTAGTTCTGCCCCTTGCTAGGAAAGCTTCTTGGCAACAACAAAAGACTCTCGCAATCGCTCTAAGCGCCCTGTGTTGCATTCCCAAGCTGGTTGCTGCAAGATCTTATGCGATCTTATGCTCGCTTTTCAATCGCCAAGCAGGCATACCTTGCCATTAATTTGTAGAAAAGCAGCCATGGGGCGGAAAAGCTCCTGTCTCGGCATCGGAGAGATGCCCATAGCGATAATGTTTGGCGGAAACAAAGTAGTTCCTGCATCGACTACAATGTTCATGGATACAGAGCCGGAGATCTTAGAGGGATTTGTACTCCAACCAACAGACCTGCCAGCAGCAGTATTATCAGCTGCAAGCCCGACAGCAAGCCCGAAGCACACGTCAAGTAGAGTCGACCAATTCTCATGGAGCAGGAGACAGCCCCCATCTCGGTCTTCTATGTGGAAGCAGTAGCTTGTGCTCCGTTTGTTCCATCGACGACAATGATGTCGACGGCAGTGAAGTGGATCCAGACAATAATGTTCTCCATTCCTGCGCTACTAGTCCCGTGTTGCTCGTTAGGGTCCAAGTGCAACATGCAATGCACTCACATTGCGCTGACAAAGGGAGTTACTGCAACTTGGTTGCAGAGGTCTTTTGCTAATGATTTCAGTTCTTGGAAGTTTCAATTTTCATTGTGTTTAGTGGTAGTCTTTTCATCTTTGGTTTCTTTCGCAATCTAGTTTTTTGTTGAATAACCATTACCATCACACCAAGCTCCTTCGGGAAGGGATGCATGTCCCAATCCTCAGTCAGACCTTCCTCGTCTTGTCCATTTCATTGGGATAGCGACCTAATGTTTGCATAAGCGAGATGTACGAGTTTCGTGCCTTGATGATGATCGGCACGATGTCGAGTCTAGCCCCCAAGTTCAGTCCCTAGCCCCTAAGCCGTTGTATGATCACTCCCCCCCGGATGAGGCGTTGGAGTTGATCCCTTTGTGTCGAGTCCCTTCTCCGTCCAAATTTGTAAAAGATGTTCATCTTTTTCTCCCTAAGGGGGGAGGTGTGGTGTGTGGTTGTGTGTCCGACCACCTAGTGTGGGAGGACACTTCTGTTGTTCTTGGCATGTAGCCTTTCTAGTGCTTAATATAAGGAGCTGCCTCACTCGTTGAGGGCAAGCTTAGTTTGGTCCAGTCTCTCTCTCAAGTGTCTTGTAGTGAGCACACTACAATATGATCCCTTTTCAGAGTAGTCACCCATAGTGTTTTGTATATTAAATAGTTTAAGAAGACAACTTCCGTAAAGATAGAAATCTTCTAAATACAAGCCTTTTCGCTTGCATTTCTAAAACAAAGGAGAAGGCTAACGAATGGAAAAGAGCGCAAAATTCTAGGGATCTTTTTAAAGAAAGAAGAAGTGACCCATGATTTGCCTTAACATCCACATTTAGCATGTGTGTATGTTTTACTTCACATTTCGATTCTTGTGTACGACACTAATACTCTTGGCATGGGGGACTCGGCTCTTACATTGCATTGGGAGCATGAAACCTCCTGCGCGCCTGCTCTTCAGCCATTGCAAGAATTGCCTATTTAATATTTTGCAGCGTAAAGCACTTGGCTAGCGGGTTGTCTTTTCTTTTCACGGGCTACTCCTAGATTGTTGGATAAAAATGGCACCGTATAGTGCATGCAATTGATTCAAACTAGTGCATGCAATGGGAAGCGACAACCTTCTCGGTGGAAGTTTCAAAGTTCTTGTACTCTTTATTAAAAAAAAAACCCTTCTCGGTGGAGGGACATAATTTCATTTTGCCCTTCTACTGACTAAATATCAAAGAAATTACAAAGTCAATTTTTGTAATTAAGCAACATGTTTGGGGAAGAATATAAGAAGATAGTGTATTTTTGTAGATGAGACAAATAAATTACTTCACAACGATAATCAATCTCTCAAAGCCTTTTGGGAGTGTTTGGATACGTTTTGCAAAGCTTCTGGATCTCGAATCAACCACTTCAAAACAGGAATCAGGTCCTCATTGTCCCCTTTGCCAGACTGGATAATTAATCAAGGATGCACTATTCTCCAATATGGAGCCATTTTCACATTACAAGGTATCCCATTTGGTTTTAGAGTCTCCATGGCTCAGAGATGGCAGCGGGTCATGGAAAGGTTTACTTCTAAACTTAACAGGTGGCTGGGATTTCAAGGCAACATAGTTGGACGGGCTGTGGTGGTTAAACACTTCCTCTCTAGCTATGTACTCTTTTTTCTCTCCTTTTGGAGACCTCCCGATTCTCATCTCAAAGCTATTTCCAAGGTATGCCGCAAGAAGGGGTTGGCTAAAGTAAAGTGGGATATCTGCTGCCTCATGAAGGAGCAAGGAGGCCTTGGCCTCACCAATATTAGTGGATGGGATGAAAAACTTGCAGTGTTACTCTTGAGAGATCTCCCCAACTTCAAGTTGAGCAACAGTTAAGGATGGGCAAACCTCCCGAGGGTAACTATTTTCTTTGGTCCCGTTGATTTGAATGCGAGGGGGTCTCACCTTCTCAGGTCCATTTGGAAGGCCTATAATTGGTATAGGGCCAACCTCAGAGTTAACTGGTCTTCTAAGCATAGCCTCCATCTTAGAGCCCCTAAGTCTCTCTGGTGGCCTCTCCCTCCTATCCCCCCTCTTAACCAACGGCAATTAAGAACTACAAGGAGAATCCATAACAAAGGGGTAAAGACTTGGCAGGACTTGTGGAACCTATCAAAACATAGATGGCTCTCCAGCTCAAAAATCATTATCAAATATTCCCTTCAACCCTGGGAAGTTAACCTCATCACCTGTAACATTTAATGGCCTAAAAACTTATGTGTAGCGGAAATTAGCATGAACATAGTGGGCATTTCATTAGAATAGATTCCTAATGAAAATTACAAGAGTGCTTGGGTGGAGAGAGCAACAAAAAGCATAACACCTAGTTAGATAGCATCAACAATACTTTCAAAAGAGAGAAATTAAGCTATTGACAACAGTTGAGGACCGGATTTGCATGGAGCCGGTCCCCCCTCCAAAAGGCTTTGTATTATGGTTTCTCCCATCAAGAGAGACATTGTACAATACAATTCTTTGTGTTCCTTCAAGACTAGCTAGTGCAATGAAGATGAAAGCTTCATGCACTAAGCAAAACACTTAGCAAACACAACTTTAATTATCCCCGTTCCAGACCCAAGACCTCACACACCTTCGAAGATGGTGAGAGCTAGCAGGGTATGAGAGTAGATTGAGAGGAAGAAGGAGTATCTTACGAGAAAGATGTACATCTCCTCACATAATCACTCATATTAGCATAGCTTTAGCTTAGTAATTAGCTTGGTAGAGGAGATGAGCATGCATTGAAGCTTGGCTCTTGGTTGGATTTGCATCCACATGCCAAGAGTGTGTTGATGTAGGCTTCTATCTCACAAGCTTGGAGTAGGTGATGAGCTCTCCATTAAAGCTTGGGAAGAGATAGTCTTCTCTTTCTTCACACATGAGATTGTGTGAGTCAGTCCCCTCTCTCTCTTGGGCGAGCCCTCTTGCTAATTGCTCTTGCAGACTCCCCATTGGACCTCCCCAAGTCAAGCCAATGGCTATTAAGCAGCATAAGTGATAGCCTTCTAACATGTGTCCCCCTTTCCCCTTTTGTGAGAGCTTTAGGTAATTTAATAATTAAACTAAACTCTCATTGGACCCCTTTGCCTCCTGGCCAATAGGAATCAGGCAAGCCATTGGGCTCTTGAATGCTCATTGGACCCCTTGGGAGACTGTCCAATAGTCTTCTAGGAGACTTAATTCTCATTGGTTCTTTTATTAAGTGTTTTTAAATTAATTAAACTAGATTTACTCTAGCCTAATTCTCATTGGTCCACCTCCAAGGCCATCCAATAGGAATTGGGCACACCTTGTGGGCATATGGGCTAGGGAGCTGACATGTGTCCCTAATTCCCTTTGTGTAAAGGGAGCCTGTGTGTGTGTGTGTGTGTGTGTGTGTGTGTGTGTGTGTGTGTGACTTTCTCTCTCATCCCCTAGAAGAAGGGCTCGCCCCCTCCCATGTAGGGATATGCAAAGACTTTTTAGTTACACACAAAGCATCCAATTTCCCCTAGGGTTGACCTTTGGACACAACCTTTGAATTTTGGAACTTTAGCATTTTGGAAGTCTTAATGGGTTGAACCTAAGGGTCTTTTTAGCCCATTGTTGCACATGGCTCTTTTGTAGATGGCCCCCCCTTTGGATTCCTATTTTCCCTCCTTTGTGGCCGGTCTGCTAGCTTAACCAATATTCTAGCTTTTTCTCCCCTGGCACTTTCCCACATTAAATGATCAGTTTAATATGAGAAAATCATTTAGGAGAATTAGATATTGATATTATGACATTACCTCTCTCTTGAAATCATAGTCGTCCTCGACTATGGTGTAGAGAAGATAAAGCATATTCATGAGTCCTTTTCTTAGCGGGTAGAGGATCCCTATGTTACCCTACGACATCATTACACAATGGATGACTAGTCCATTCGGCGCTTGAGAGCCTGAGGCTGCCGCAAGCATGTCTGCACATTAGTCCTATCAGTCTTCCATAGTAGAGTGACAAGCTCTACTTGGTGTTTGGGAGACGTCGTCTCCGCAAACTTGATCTAAGCATGCATACTACTTCATTTTTGTGCACAATAAAGAAAAAGAGAGTCTTATAAGACCAAAAAAACTTTGTTCAATTTTAACATTTTGTACATTTGCTTACTCTTGGGAAGCATTGTAAGCATTGACAAGGTTTAGGTTATCCTTTAATTGTATGCCTTGCATCCATCTAGCATCTTCAAAAGGATAGGTCTTAAACTTAATAAGATATCGTCGGATAGTCTTACCACCTCTTAATACCTTGTCTTCATGTCGGAGAATGGACTCGGGCTGCAACATCTCCTCTTGGTCCTCGATCTCCGGTGGGTCTTCAATAGTTGGTTCTTGAGGTGGATCTCCTTTGTAAGGTTTTAATAGGCTCACATGGAAAGCATTGTGTATGAGCCAATGATTGGGCAACTTGAGTTGATAGGCCATCTCATTGATTGGCCTAAGAATCTGGAAGGGACCATAGTACCTTTTTGCTAGTTTAGCATAGTACTTTTGGTGGCCCGTAGGATTCTTGCCCGTCGTGTGCCTTAATCAAGCCTTGGGAAACTTTAATAAGACCCAATCATTTTCTTTAAAGGCTTGGGCTCTTCTGTGCTTGTCAGCAGCAGCCTTTTGCCGTTGCTGTGAGATAGAGATAGCATCCTTAATCTTTTGAAAAGATTCTTGTAGGTCTCGGCTATACTTGTCTGCAACGAAGATCTTCCCATCTACCTTAAGTAGAAAGGGACTTTTTGATCTTCCCTCAATTACCTCGAAAGGTGCTTTTCCCGTGGAAGTATGTACAGTGTTATTGTAAGCATACTCCACTAAGGGTAAATACTTCTCCCATTGGGATCTTGATCTACTTCCGTTACATAGGCTTTTAGTAGATAGATAATGGTTAGGTTAGCTATTTCACTTTGGCCATCCGTTTGTGGATGATAGGCCGAAGAGAAGTTTAGCCTTGTCCCTAAATTCTCAAAGAGACCCTTCCAGAAATTACTGGTCATTCTAGGATCTCTATCCGACACTATAGACATTGGCAAGCCATGGTACTTGAAAATTTGTGAAATGAAGAGGGTTGCCATTTGATGGGCTTTGATAGTCTTTTTGACAGGTATAAAATCTACTATCGTCCATATCCCCGTATTCCCATGGAAAGACTTAGGCAATCCAAAGATAAAATCCATGGATATGCTCTCCCATGGTGAATTAGGGATTGGCAAAGGTTGAAGCAATCCAAGTTGCTTCCCTCTATCAAATTTTGTCTTTTGGCATACCACACATTTAGAAACATACTCTTGTATGTTCACTTTAATGGTAGGCCAATAGAAATATGTTTCAATTCCCTTTAAGGTAAACTGAATCCCTCTATGCCCCGCATAAGGTGGAGCATGAGATTCATACATTACTTTCTCACGTAGTGAGTTAGTAATGCATAGTCTATTGCCATAGAGAAGATAACCATCTTGTAAAGTAAATGGTTCTTTTTTCTTCCCTAATGCAAGGGCTGAAATCACATCTCTAAAATCGGGATCAATAGCGTACTCATCTATCATTGAAGATAGATCATTGTGAGTGGCTATGGAAACCGCATTCACTCTCGGTCGTCTTGAGAGTGCATCAGCTACTTGATTATGCTTGCCAGCAATGTGAGCAATATGAAAATGAAATTGCGAAAGGAAATTTGCCCACCTCATTTGTTTGTCAGAGAGCTTGGTCTGCGTCATGAAGTACTTAAGACTTTGGTGATCCGTTCTCGCAGAATGAAAGGAGTCCCCAATAAATAGTGCTTCCATGAGTCTAAGGCATGTAGAACTGCAAGGAGTTCCTTTTCATATATGCCTAAAGCTTGATGAACAGGGTCGAGCCTTCGACTCTCATAGCCTATGGCGTGCCCTTCTTGGAGCAAAAGAGCCCCAAGGCAATCACCACAAGCATCACATTGGACCTCAAATGGTTTTGAGAGATCCAGTAGTGTGAGTACAGGTTGAGAGATAAGCTTTTCTTTAAGCTTTTCGAAAGCATTGTTCTCCTTAGCAGACCATGTATACCTAACACTTTTCTTTGTTAGGTCATGTAATGGTCCCGCAATTTGTGAGAACTTTTCTATGAAGCGTCTATAGTATGCACACATACCTATAAAGCTTCTTAGTTCATGAAGATTCCTTGGTTTAGGCCATCCTTTTATTACCTCTAACTTGGATGGATCCATTTGGATGCCATCTTGAGAGATAATGTGACCTAAATACTGAATCTCTTGCAAGAAAAATTCACTTTTCTTTCGATTAACATAAAGTTTATTCTCTCTTAAAACTTGAAATATTACATGGAGATGTTGCTTGTGTTCCTCCAATGAATTAGAGTAGATGATAATATCATCAAAGAACACTCCAGTGAAGGTTCGATGAGGCCTGAACAGCTTCTCCATCAAGCGGTTGAATGTGGCTGGTGCATTGGTCAAGCCAAAAGGCATGACAATGTATTCATAAAGACCAAATGTAGTACGAAATGCGGTCTTTACAATGTCTTGATCAACTATCCTTATTTGATGATAGCCACTTTTTAGGTCAATCCTACTGAAGTAGGTCGATCCTTGTAGCTTATCAAATAGGTCTTCTACCCGTGGAACGGGAAACCTATTCTTGATAGTGATCCTATTTAGTGCTCTATAGTCGACACACATACGATATGTGCCGTCTTTCTTTTGCACTAATAGCACAGGTGAGCAAAATGGAGATGAGCTAGGCCTAACCATGCCATTCTCAACTAACTCATGCACTTGCCGCATAATCTCCTCTTGTTGAGCTTGAGAAACTCTATAAGTAGGTTTGTTAGGTGGTGAACTTCCTGGAAGAAGTTCAATTGCATGGTCATCATTACCTCGTTTAGGAGGTAGCTCACAAGGGATGTCGTCAATAAAAACATCTTGAAACCCCTTGAGAAAATTGGATAACTCTAATTCCTTTTGGTTGCTTTTATTTTCTTTTGCTAAAGCATTAGGTTCATTTTGAGAATCTTTAACAAAAATCATGTACACGGAAATAGAGCTCTTTATTGACTTGTTGAAAGCTGGTGTATGTACAATGGGGATATTGTTACCCATTTCCTTAGCATCTATATACATGTCTTTTTCCCTGAACTTCAAGGAGATTCTCCTTTCAGGAAATTTAACATCGGTAGCCAGGCGGTCAAACCATGGTGCCCCTAGGATTACATCCTCATGCTTGAGAGGAGAGATAAAGAAGTCCTCTTTGTCCACATAGCCTTGGACATGAAGCCTCAATTTCCCGATTAAGGGAGTGACTGAAGCTTCTTGCCCCTTGAAGGCACTGTCTGCGGGTAGGACATCTCCCATCTCGTAGGATTGTTTGCCTAGCTTGGTAGCCAACTCTATAGATATAAAATTGTGAGTAGAACCAGGGTCAAAGAGAATAAAAGCATCATGTTCTCTTACCTTTCCCCAAGCATGGCATAGAGGAGATCCTTTGTGATGAGTTTGGTGAGTCTCCTCCTCTTGGATTTCAACCAAGGAAGCTCTATGAGGATCTTGGCGGTTGTTCTTTTGGGGACAAGCGCGGTACGCATGCCCTTGTTCGCCGCACTTGAAACACCGGTTATCCTTGCGATAATGCTCAAGCTCTTCAGGAGAGAGTTTGTTCTTACCTTTGTAAATTCCCTTCTCTTTAGCTTTGTTGGAGTTGCCGTTAGGAGACTTTTGGACATTGTCCTTCCCCTTAGGCTTGTTGGAACCCTTGTTTTTCGGGGGCTTATTATTTCTTTTAGCCCCCATTTGGAAATTGATTCGAGAGGCCACCATAGTATGGTGTATTACTGCCGATATGGTACGTGGCCTTTGGGAGTTGACATACTCCGCCATTTCTTCAGTTAAGCCCGCACAAAATTGTTGCTTTTGTTCTCCAAAATCCAACTTTTTAAAGACAGTGGCTTTGAGTTGTAGGTCCCAAAACTTGTCTACATATTTGTGGATGGATTCATTGGGAGAGAGCTTTAAGCTTCGCCATTCGGTGAGTACTTTGTCTTTGGTATCGGTGGCCAAAAACTGCTTCATAATGGAAGCTCTTAAAGATTTCCATGTTCGTGGAGCTTCACCGTTGGCTCGTAGGCTAGAGACCACCATTGCCTGGCGGACTTTTGAAAGTGCATAGCTACATGGCGTAGCTTAGAGGACTCCGTGAATCCCTCATCTCCAAACTCCGTATCGAATTGCTAGATAAAGGCCAAGACTTTGTCCGTAGCACCAAAGGTACCATCATAGGTAAGGAAAGAGATGCTCTTCCCTCCCTCTTTGAATTTCTTCAACTTGGACGACCTCTTCCATGCGGCATAGGATTTCCTATGGACTCTTCTTTTTGATGCTTCAAAGGTTGCACCATCACTTTCTTCAGAAGGTGAAGAATTTGAAGAAGGTGGAGAAGAGGGTGACCTCTTTCTTGCCTTTTTCTTGTCTTGATCTTCGTCGTCTTCACCATCACTTTCATAAGAGGAAGAGGATGAAGAAGATGGAGAAGAGGGTGTCCTCTTTCTCTCCTTTTTCTTCTCTTGCTTTTTATCATCCCTCTTTGAATTATGATGTGGAGAAGAGTGCGATGGTCTTCTCCTCTTTGGTGGTGATGGAGAGCGTTTAGCCCGCCGTCTTCGTGGAGCCATCTCCGCCAAGGTGGAGGGAAACTCACTTCTTTCTCGTTCCTTCGATGGAGGCTCTTGAGTTCTCCTTTGGGAAGGAGATGCATCATCAAGAAGTAAATTCTTGAGCCCTTCGTAGGGATTCTCTTCTTCTTCCCGAATCGGAGAGAGACCTCTTTTGGTAGTCTCACAAGGAGGCTTCCTAGGTGTTCTCTCGTCATGGTGATGAGCTTGGAGAATCCCGTGAGCATGGAGCTGCCGTTGCACTTCGCTTTGGAGAGATGGATTGCCCATGGCTTGTTGAAGCCTAGAAACAAGATAGTTAACAAGCATTGAAGCATCATTAGTAGCTTGCTCATGAGCAAAATCAAAGTTATCAACATTAATTTCACTCTCTTTACTATTGTCAGCCATTCTAACAACTTTTAGGTGTAAACTTTTTAGGTGTACTTTGGCACTTCAAGCCCTAGTTGCTACTCCTCTTTACCCCTTTAGAAAAAGCACTCAAGCTACTGTACCCGCGGCTCGAATACCATTAATTGCAAGGAATAGAAGAGAGGGTCTTTCGACACCAAAACAACACCGGCTCCTGTCAAGCTTTAAATAGCTCAATAGTGGTTGCCATAGGCAAGCCCCGTAGGACTCCACTATTAAGACCATATCTCTCGAAGGTGATGCCCCGTTAACTGCACTAAGGCAGGCGCACTGCAAGGCTGAAAAATCCCTATTCTACTTACTCACAGGCAATTAATAATACCAACCATTTATAGCTAGCTTGAGGACCTCCCTTCTTGAGCAAGAAAAGAGAAACCTTGTGCTCTGATACCAATGTAACATTTAATGGCCTAAAAACTTATGTGTAGCGGAAATTATCATGAACATAGTGGGCATTTCATTAGAATAGATTCCTAATGAAAATTACAAGAGTGCTTGGGTGGAGAGAGCAACAAAAAGCATAACACCTAGTTAGATATCATCAACAATACTTTCAAAAGAGAGAGAAATTAAGCTATTGACAACAGTTGAGGACCGGATTTGCATGGAGCCGGTCCCCCCTCCAAAAGGATTTGTATTATGGTTTCTCCCATCAAGAGAGACATTGTACAATACAATTCTTTGTGTTCCTTTAAGACTAGCTAGTGCAATGAAGATGAAAGATTCATGCACTAAGCAAAACACTTAGCAAACACAACTTTAATTATCCCCGTTCTCAGATCCAAGACCTCACACACCTTCGAAGATGGTGAGAGCTAGCAGGGTATGAGAGTAGATTGAGAGGAAGAAGGAGTATCTTACGAGAAAGATGTACATCTCCTCACATAATCACTCATATTAGCATAGATTTAGCTTAGTAATTAGCTTGGTAGAGGAGATGAGCATGCATTGAAGCTTGGATCTTGGTTGGATTTGCATCCACATGCCAAGAGTGTGGTGATGTAGGCTTCTATCTCACAAGCTTGGAGTAGGTGATGAGCTCTCCATTAAAGCTTGGGAAGAGATAGTATTCTCTTTCTTCACACATGAGGTTGTGTAAGTGTGTGTGTGTGATAATGCCTTGCAAAAATCAGCCCCCTCTCTCTCTCTCTTGGGCGAGCCCTCTTGCTAATTGCTCTTGCAGGCTCCCCATTGGACCTCCCCAAGTCAAGCCAATGGCTATCAAGCAGCATAAGTGATAGCCTTCTGACATGTGTCCCCCTTTCCCCTTTTATGAGAGCTTTAGGTAATTTAATAATTAAACTAAACTCTCATTGGACCCCTTTGCCTCCTAGCCAATAGGAATCAAGCAAGCCATTGGGCTCCTGAATGCTCATTGGACCCCTTGGGAGACTGTCCAATAGTCTTCTAGGAGACTTAATTCTCATTGGTTCTTTTATTAATTGTTTTTAAATTAATTAAACTAGATTTACTCTAGCCTAATTCTCATTGGTCCACCTCCAAGGCCATCCAATAGGAATTGGGCACACCTTGTGGGCATCTGGGCTAGGGAGCTGATGGAAGTCATAATGGGCTAGACCTAAGGGTCTTTTTAGCCCATTGTTGCACATGGCTCTTTTGCAAATGGCCCCTCCTTTGGATCCCTATTTTCCCTCCTTTGGATCCCTACTGTGGCCGGACTGCTAGCTTAACCAATATTCTAGCTTTTTCTCCCCTGGCACTTCCCCACATTAAATGATCAGTTTAATATGAGAAAATCATTTAGGAGAATTAGATATTGATTATTATGACATCACCTCTCGGATAGCTTGCTTCTCCAAGGAGATAGAATGGACCTTTCCGTGCAGGGACCCCTCTTTGACCCGTGCTCTGCTCTAGAAAGGAGGGGGGCTTCTCTCAAACCCCCCCATTCTACCCTCGACCCTTCAAACTCCTATCCATGTGGTGCTCAATGCCAGATGGCATGTAGAGCTAGACAGGCGCCAATGGAATTTTTAGTTTAAATCATTGTGTAACCCAAGAATCTCGACCAAACACTCGGTCTTACTCTGGCTTATCCTACACAAAGCTCTTCGGACAGGAATCCATATCCTACATGCCGGGATTGGTCCGGGGACCTGTACTAGGTGAAATGGTGCAGTGGAGGATATCCCACACTTGTTTTTCAATTGCTCTGTCAGTCGGAGGATACTAACCCCTCTGATCAATGCTTTGGGCTTTAACCCAAATTGGAAACAATTGTTACTAGGAGATTCTGTAGCTACTTTCTCTATTGTATGGAACAGAATCCGAGCTGAAATTTTTTGGGTCATTTGGAAGGAACGCAATGGTTGGATTTTTTACAGTGACTTACCAGACCAAAAGTCTAAAAAAATTGTTTGCTCTTTTTTCTATACAAGTCAACCAACTCAAGAAGGTCCTGTGCAAAAGTTATGAAGCTAACTTCAAGGTCCTCAACGATTCCCTGGACTACTACAATAGTTCGAACATCAATAAGCAACAAGAAATCCTTTTGGATGGGTCATATGCTCATCTTCAAAGTATGATTGAAGAATGTAAAGCTAATGGAGAGAAGATCAAAAGGCAGTTTAACAATGGGGTGTGCCTCATAACACACATCTAGCAAGTACTCCATTCCCTCCCAGGAAATTTGGATGAAAGTTGATATGTAATTGGTATTAAGGAACATGGGTTTGTAGGGCAAGGGGCTAGGAGCCCGCCTATAAAGGGAGGTTGGGAGGAGGATCCAAGAGAGCCTAGTTTCTTACACTGGTATCAGAGCTTGGGACTCTCTTCCACCCTCTCTCTAGGTGTGGTCACCTTTGGCTCCTAAAAATAGGGCCTTTAGGTGAGAACCGTAGCTTTATAAGGCTTTTTCCAAAAATAGACGAGGATCTTGTCTAAATCGGGTAAGTTGCCCGTTTTGGAAGTGTGTGTGTGTGTGTGGTGCATGCTTTGACGCACTCTTGGGCTAGGAAGGAGCGCCCTGCGGAGACAGTGCTTGGGCCAAATCCCCACGGCCGTAGCCGGCCTGTGCGAGCCTCGCTAGCTTCATCTTCATCCTCGTTGAATGCCGCTCACTGCCTGCGTTGCGTGAGCTTTAGTATTCACATAAAACGGCCTTTGGCCATTGGATTTGAGTGTTGGCCATAGTCGACGGCTCTTCCCACCAACCGGGCGGCATAAACAAGTGCCGTCAAGTCTCCGGTGAAGAAAGCCGAGCAATTCGAGCAAGAAAAATTCAATACGACTTTCCCAAGGTCGGACTGCAGAAATTACAGCACATGCAGTTTCTTTTGAGAAAAAGACTTCAAGAGTCGTTCAAGCTACGATATCGAGAGCCGTTCAAGCGACGACTTCAAAGCAACATACGAGTCGACCATACACGGTAAAGATTTAACCACACACGGTGCGGACTTCACTTTCAATTACGCTTCGACTCAGAGATAACGCTTCAATCATATACGGGGAGGAGTTCGATTACGTGCTACGATGATTCACGGCTACGACGTGGAGTTTGCTATACTTGGCAAGCGCTATCAAAATCAGGTTTTTTTTTTTCTGCGTACTTCTTTCACTGCACTGTGTAGCCATGGATTCGGATATCAACATGACATTCGATTTTGAGCAAAGTACTCCCGACCCTACCAGTAACGGCTCGCGGCCGGATACTCTCAAGGAGAGTACCCGCGACACTACGGCAGGAGAAGATACTTATGAATTGCTCGATATTCAAGAATTTCGTGCACTCAGACACGCATGACAGTCATGGATGAAAATTTTAAGTCTTAAATGAAAATGTTACTAAACTTTCCACTTTAGTCATTCAATTGATGCAAAAGCAGACTAAGAGTCCGGCTGACACCCACATGCATGAGCACGTTGGAACACAAGGGCAAGGCCCAATTAATGAAACACTGCATACTCTCAATGCCAAAGAGGTAGATGATTTGTTGAAGAATTTCAAACCACCAGTTTTCAAAGGCGAAGACCGGGACCACAATAAGGATGCAGTGAACATCTTTCTCAGTAAATGGGATGGAATTCACGCCTTACGGCGCACTCCGGATGCAGTAAGAGCTCTGCAAACGAGCTTAAATCTAGTAGGCCTACAAATGGTGGATGTCTCTGAAGGAGAAGAACATCATACCACAAAGTTGGGCAGCCTTTGAAACAATGTCACGTGCCTGCTAGTACACATAGTAACACACGCACTCAATACACGCACAATAAATGAAAAATTTATAGTTGCAAATTCAGATGCATCTAAAAACCCCAAGGGGTCCAAGGGTCCTCTCTCTCCTGAGGATTTTGATAAGGCCAAGAAAGAGAAGCTATGTTTTCAATGCTTAGGATGAGGCCATGGCAAAAAGGATTGTCCCAAGGGGAAATCTACTGCCCAGAGGAAGGAGAAAGCAGTGCACACGGTGCAACTACTGCCTCTCGAATCTTCCTCCAAGTTTTCTACAGTGGAAGTAACACACACTGAGGTGGTGCATGAATGCTGTCTCACAGCTTCCATGTGGCAACAGACCTTTGGACCACATGAGTTAGTACGTATGCATGGATATCTGCAAGGGCACAAGGTGTGCATCTTGGTAGATGAGGGTGCTACGCATAATTTCATCAACTATGGATTGGTGAAAAAGCTCAAACTGCCTCAAACTCTGAGTACCCACCGCTACAAGCTAGCAAGGATGAATGGACATGACAGTGAAGTATGGGATACTCAGTGCCGAGCTGTTCCATTGGAAGTACAAGGGTACTCTACCTATTTGGATTTTCAAGTTATGAACATGGAAAGAGCTGATGTGGTTCTTGGTAGGGAGTGGTTGCATAGCCTAGGACCATCACTGAAGCGTAGCTATGAGCACAACAGTTTGATGTTTGATTCCCATGGCGCACATGTGCTGTTGTTAGGAGAAAAGGATATACCATCATCACCACTAATTTGTACTGCTGAGCTGATGCAGCTCGTTTCTGATAATGAAATAGAATAGGTTTTCTTGTGTTACTCACTGTCTCATTTTCTTTCCAATCTTGAGTCTGTTGAACATTCCTCAGCGCCGCATGTTTCTCTCTCCTCTATTCCACCAATTTCTAATTCTACACATGCAAACGTTGCTAATCAGTTACAAAAATTGTTAAAGGAATTTCAAGATGTTTTTCCTAATGTTTGCCATCAGGTTTACCGCTGACACGTTCAGTGCAACATGGCATTGACGTGGCTGCAGGCTATAAGCCAGTTAGTAAACCACCATACCGTATGAGTTACTCAGAGGCTGCTGAGGTGGAAGGTCAGCTTGCTGACTACCTTAGCAGAGGGTTTATACAACCCAGTTCTTCACCATGGCCTTCGCCTATACTTTTGGTGAAGAAAAAGGACGGCAGTATGCGCATGTGCGTAGACTACCGGGGCTTGAATGCGGTGACAATTAAGAACAAATACCCATTGCCAAGGGTCGATGAGTTATTTGACAAGTTAACGCTGTCGAGAAATTTGCGGTCTTGCCAGGAAAGCACCGGGCTTATGGCTATGAGAGTTTGTGAGAGAACTCAACAAAAACTATATGAAGGAGTTAAACCATAGATGCCATGAAGACTAGGGTTTGGAAAGAAGTGCAATCAAAGAAGATTCACTCTTTCTCTCTTGCGCTCACACACACAAAGAAAGAACACAAAAGAGAATGTCAAAACAATACGAAAATGAAAACATCAAGGCTATGGTCATATCGTATCATGGGTAATATGAAAGGGTTAATAGATGAGTTAATGGCATCCAATCTTGACTGACCAAATAGGCTACGAATTGTTCTTTGGAATTGTAGTTTTGTGCTTACCATAATATATATATTTTGTCTAGTGATTGGGATTAATTGTGTGTACAAATCCTCTTGGTTCATAGCAAGATAACTACGCTTACGTCAAAAGAAAAGTTATAGTCTATGAGAGGTAGTATGATGGGATCCGGTGATAGAAGTATTTCATTAAGCCTTTCTGGGCCAAAGAGAAACACTATACGTTTTTGAAAGTGTATTTTTTGGCTAATCCATACATTAATTCTAATAGATCGTACAGAGTGAAAGCGATAGAAATGATCATCATGTGGGTTATTCATCTAGGATAGTATGTGAGAAATGTAGATATGAGAGAAGTGAAGAGATGAGAAGTTTCCCTCCCAAGCCCTATTCTTGCACGTAGGCAATAAGGATACTGCGGGGAGAGATGTACCTGTAGCAAAGAGAACCTAGAGAGGATGAATTACTAAGAATGAGAGAGATAGGTTTGGTTAAGGAGATGAGATTAGATACATATATATATGTTGGATTAGAGATGAAAATGAAAACAACAAGAAATCAAGAAAACATCAATGTAGAACACATTTTACTTGAAACCCTTCGGCACCATTATTGATGGGAGAGAGAAGAAGAGGGGAGAATTCAATTTTGATTGATACGCCAAGTACAACACCTTCTTTGATTAGAGTTGATCTTCCAAGGATAGCGTACAAGAATGGCTAGTCTTCCTCTAGGAGAAAGTGTAGGCTTGGGCTTATGTTAATGGGGCTAAGTACAATTAGGCATTACTACTCACTCCCTCAAGAATTCCTCTCATCAATGGATTGAATGCTTGAGTTCTTTCCAAGGAAGAAGAGGTCCCCTTTTATAGGTGAAGGGAACCCCCAAGGGTTTACACAAGAAGAGAGGAGCCAGTGTGAACATGAATTGGAAAAGTTGGAAATGAGCTGTCCTTGCATGATGTGGGCAGACTGGGGTCCGGTATTTTGATCATATCTCTTCAACTGTGGCTCCAAATAAAAAAGTAAAAATATGGGCAAAAACTTCAGCTCATTAGCTACGATTTTTATTTTAAAATCGGTTTCCAATTCGGATTGGAACCTTGTGTAAAAAATTCATCAAAATAGGGTCCATTTATGGCAGCAAAAGTCTTCATGTGGTTTCCTTAGCCTAGACTTTCATTTAATTCACAAGGACACCTCATGCCATATGAAAGCATGACATTGCTCCTTGACAAAGTTTTGTAATCATGCTTATAATAATGCATTAAAATAAGTGTATCTTTGAAATCATGCCACCTAGTGTCCCACTAGGATTTGATTCTCTCCTAGTAGCTATTTAAAAAGAAATATAAGAAAAGTATAAAAAATACGTAGAATATATATATATTGGAGTTTACCCTAGATATAGGATCTAGCTAGGGTGTGAGATGATAATGAAATAGTAGAAATAAAGAATCAATGCTTTTTGCCCCAAGTTAAAGAGGCGGAGCTATTGATGCTTTTTCCATAGTATTTTCTGATGGTAAAGTAAGGATAGGTTACCCTTGAGAAAAATAATAGGATGAGATAGAAGGCTTATTATTATACTTAAATATGCATATGTACACTATAGGAAATATAATTATGTATCTAAAAAAATACAAGATAGATCTTGTAGCATGCGTTCCCACTATGTACGTGTCACATCACGACATCCACCCCCTCTAAACCTGCACATCCTCCAGTATGTGCCACATTGTCTCTTTGTAAGATTAGACCTCTTGTACATCTTCCTTGTCTTCTTCTTCACTGGATGATTCCAGAGCTTCATGTTCACTTTGATATTCACCTGTGTTTTTCTCTTCTTCCTCATCAATATCTTCTAGATCATTGTCTCCTCTTCTCTTAAACATTTTAATCCTTTTTCTTGCAATGGGAATCTTTACTTCTGTACCATCTAGTTCAGACAAGCTGTAAGTAGCATTTTCATGCACATGCTTTACAACATACGGTCCAAACCATCTTTTTGAGAACTTACACATGACTGTGTGCTGGTTATCAAGGCTACTATCATACACTAAAACCCAGTCACCTTTGTCAATTGCTTTGCTCCTGAGTCGATGTCGCTTATCAAAATAGTCCTTGTTTTTCAACCTTGCATTTTTGAGTCGTTCTTTTGCAGCTTCAATGTCTCCAGGTCTTCTCTCTAGCTGCCTTATACGCAGTGCAAGGAGATCTTTCCTACTAAGCCCCTCTTGCCAAGGTAGTACATTCCATGTGGGAATTGTATCCTCAATAGGCATCACTGGCTTTTGACCATGCATTAGCTCCGCAGGCATGTAGCCAGTTACTGAGCTATGTGTTGTACGATCAGTCCATAAAGCATATGGTAACAATTTTGGCCACTCACCAACTCTTCCTTCGCAAGCCTTGGCCAAAGCTTTGATGATAGGAGGATGCCCTCTTTCACTCTTTTCATTGCCTTCAGGGTTGTAAGCTGTAGTAAGAGAAAGCTTGATCCCTAATCTAGAAAAGAACTCCCTTGCTTCTTCGGCATCCAGTTCACCTCGATCTGCAGTGATTTTTCCCACACAACCATAACGGCAAATCACCTCATCAAGAAGGAATTTGCACACAGCTTCTGTGGTCTTAGCTCTTAATGCTCTTCCTTCAACCTGGTTAGTTAGGTCCTCTCGTGCAAGAACCAAGTATCTCATCTGCCAGAGTCCTAAAGGCATCATGACTAGATCCACAACCCATTTATAGTGCATGGCTAGTGGATATGTAGGGTGCAATCCATCACGATGTCGAACATTTGAATACATTTGACAAGTTACACATGACCCTTCCACTAGTATTTTTCTTTCAACTTGGAGAAGGTTGCCCACACACCCCTGTGTCCAGCCCATAGACTCTCATGAAACTCTTGCATGAGCTTTACTTGAGTCTTTTTTTTTACATATAACCCGTTGTGGTGTAGCACCCTTTTGTTTAGGATGCTTCCACAAGTAACCATCCCTTAAAAAGTACCCATATGCTTTCCTGCGTATCCTCTTGAATTCTTGTTCAGACCAATCATCCTGTTTTGTTAGAGTACTCAAGTACCTTCCAATAGAAATCCAATCACCTTCATAAAGATCTTTCAAGAACAATTCAAGTGAATTAGTCATGCAGACATTGTTACCTTTGACATGAGAGATAGAATAGAATTTTGTGCCAACATCATCTCCCTCATCAATCATTTGTGACTCATCTTCATACCTTGCCCTTGATAGCATATCTGCCACTGTATTGTCTTTACCTGCAATGTGCTTAAACTCGGTATTTAAGGACTTAATGTAGGTAATCCACCGCAACATAGCAATGTCTGGTGTTGAGCAGCTTGTAATCATCCCAAGAAGTGGTAGACAATCTGTTTCTACAACCACACATGCACCAATTAGGTACTCTTTCCCACTTTTCAAGGCTGTAACCATACCCCATAACTCTCTCTTTATCTGTGGATAGTTTCTTTGGCGAGCACTTAGTACCTTTGCTCCAAATCTTACCACATACCTGTGTCCTTCTTTGTCATCTTGCCCTATTGCCCATCCAATCCCTGTAGGACTGGTATCTACTGTCACAATCACTGGCCTTTGACACTCATAGTCTACCTTTCTCAAAGTCGTTGCTGACTGGAGTAACTCCTTTAGCTTTTTCATGGATTTTACATGTGCTTCTGTCCATTTAAACTTTTGATTCTTTCTAAGCAGCTGATAAAGAGGATCAGCTACATGTGCATAATCTGGAATCCAAATAACATAGAAGACACATGCTCCCAGAAACCTTCTAACCTCAGTGATGCTAGTGCATGTTTCTTTCATTCTTTGGATGGCATCTACCTTTGATGGACAAGGTTTCCTACCATATGGCCCGCACATGTGCCCCACAATGAGCACTTCTTTGACACCAAACATAGAATTTTTCCCTGACAATGTAAGATTCACTTCTTCCAACCTAGACAAAATTTTATCACAATCATTTATGTGATTTACCACAAACCTGTGACATCCCTTGAGATCCAAAGCTTCATCTTTGTGACTTTCTTCACATCCTTTGATAGGCAAATCATCAATGAAAGGCATTGTGATTTGAGGAATAAAGTCACGTAAGACCTTATTCATCCCATTCATCATATGTGCAACCGAGTTGGTTGCTCCCTGTGGCAAGGTACACATCCTTACCAAACCCAAAGGTGTCCTCATGGTTGTCAAGTCTCTGCTTTCGATTGCAAGCTGGAATTGATCATACCCTGAGTAGAGATCCCCCATTGAGTAGATTGCCCTCCCTGCAAACGCCTCTGGAAATTCATCCACAATTGGACCTGTACCTACATTTCTAATTACATATCTTGGATGAAGCGTAGAGAACCATTCTTCTTTGGAACTGTGAACCACCTGTTTGAGTATGGAGCACAAGAAGGCTCCAAGATTCCCATTTTGATTTTCTCATTCAGTAGCTCTACTAACTTTGGCTAATGAGCCTTTGGAACCGGAATAGGCCGCAGATTCCAAGGCACATGAGGTATTGTGAAAATTACCATAGGAGCTACAATATAAGGATCAACACATCCTATCTCATGTGGCTCAAATGCAAAAGCCTTACCATGCTTTGAAAGCATTTCTTTGAAGCACTTTGTCTCCTCCTGTGTTAGAAACTCCTCGCAACCAATCTGCAACTCTTGAAAAGACTCCTTTGTGAAGGTATGCCCGATCTTTTTAGGATTCCGAAAACTTGGTTGTAAAGAAGCCTGTTCAATCTTTTCCCTGTTGTTGGGTGGTAAGGGTGAAGCTACTAGTTTCACTTTCTTTGCTACACTCTTGTATTTAGTTTCAACATGGACTTCTGGGCCAACTGTTTGGCTTTCTTTAAAGGCTTCTATTACTTGATACATTTCCATAGAGCAAACTTCCACAACTTCATTTTCAAGATGCAAACTAGACCTCAGCTGTTTAGACACTATATACTAAACAAATGGAGTGAAGTACCAAGTGATTTAAAAAACAAAGTCATCAGCATACTTCATGATGAGTTTCCCGTTCCAACACGGGATCAGCGCTTCAATGAAGACCTGATGAAGATTCGAATGCGCGAATACTGCAAACACAAGCGTTTCGAAGTGCAAAAAGCAATCAAGAATGGGTGGAACAGGCCAGATTGGCTGGCCAAAGAAGATTGGAAGAATGCGAAGAAAGCAGCGCGCGAGAATCCCGACAAGTGGAAGCAACAAAAGGATGCAGCCAAAGCGCGAGTAGAGACAGGGAGCTCGCACCACTTGGGGAGCGGTGGATGGGCATCATTTGAGGCCGATTTTGTAAGTGTTTTCACATTGCTCTTTATGTTCGATAGTTTAGGGTTTATGAGTTTTTTAATTCTAACATAATGAAATCTTTGTATGTTTTGACAGTGGTCGATGACAGGACGTGATCCCACACCGTACGAGCGCGAGTACGCAGGCAGGAAGGGCTTAAACGCCCTGATGGACATTCTCAGTTCTCACGGCGGCATGGTTAGTATTAAGGTTTACTCTTTTTTATTTTTTGTATTGTTTTATAAATGTCGTTATATGTTTATACTTACTGAAAGCTGTCTTATTGTCTTTTTTTGCAGAATCCGACACATACGCCGCTTGGACGCGATGAGACGTCTGACTAGACGACGTCAGTTTAGCCGTAGCTAGATAGCATTAGTTTAGGGTTTCTCATAGCTTATGTATCATGAGACGGATTTTATACGTCTTTTTGAACCATGTATATTATTACATTTGTCACCGCAGTTCCTTTTGCCAATCAATTCTTTATGCCTATGATGTTGTACAATTGTCATTATTACATTTGCCAATCAATTCATTTTGCCTATGATGTGTACAATTGTCAATTTTGCAAACAATGCGTCTTGTGGGTGACTATTTTGGGTCTATTATCTACCCTTGCACTTTTTTAAAAAAGTGAATCAAGTACAATATGGTTGATGGGTGGCAGGGCATTCAATGCCCTGCCACCAAAAAAAAATTCTCTTGGGCGTCGCTATAACCGTCGCTATTTATGGCTCTGTAACGTCGCTATGAGCGTCGCTATAGTCTGCAATGTAATCGTCGCTATAACCGTCGCTATGAGCGTCGCTATATAGCGACGCTTATAGCGACGGTTATAGCGACGCCTATAACGACGGTTATAGCGACGCTATTAGCGACGGTTTCAACGACGCCGGGGGTTATAAAAACCCAATGTATTTCCATCGCTAACAGCGTCACAAGAGCACACAACCTCTTGTAGTGATAGGATTTTTTGGAATGAGCATATTGTAAAACTTGTTTCTTCAAATTTTCTCCTTGCAACTGACCACCACCAACTTTTGCATAATTATATTTACTAGCAAAGATATTTTATGACAAAATTTAGTTTGAATTTAGCCATAGTATCATATGTCTTAATGTTCAAAGGAATTCTCGGTATCTTTTCAAGAAAAGAATCTGTAAATTTCTCAATAGACCCAAAAGCAAATAGATCTCTTGTAAATACACGATGTAGGATTGAAAGGAAATCATAATGAAAGGAAAAACTATATGCTTTGTGCAATAGCCCTTTTAAAACAACCATGGTTCCTAGGTTTTCTTTTTCAATAGAAATGTATGTCATAATGAGAAATGACGTGCTTTAAACAAAATAATATCATCAATTTTGCATAGCCTAAGTCATGGGATAGTTTAATTTATGATTGTGGAATTGGAGATCATCAAGACATGATTAGCATGTATGGATCTCTTTGGTTGTGGTGTTTAATTATAAAGAAGTATGTTTCCCTCATATGTGGTGTTATGTTGTTACAAAGACCATACATAAGTATGATAGAGATTCATATCTCAGGGGATTCATTAGTAGTACTAGGGAGATGTCACATACGTGCACCAAAATTGCCTTTTTGACTCCTATATAGGGGACCCCCCTTTGTAAGATCTATAGTTTTTGCCTTACAAAACCCCCTACTATACACTCACATGACACCATATGGTAACCCTTAGTTATACCGCAAGTTTCACACGAAAAAATCTATAATTGTTATTTACAAGAAAGTTATGCAACTATGTGGTCAAATATTTTAACATGAGAAACCTGAGGAGAGGCCAATGTGAGTCATGAAAGGCTTACATGTCATGAATAAAACAAAGGCCATTTTCACACCATGGTATATTGATTGTATAAAGTAGCTACAACAAACAAATTTGTTAAGAGAAAAGGCATATAGCAGAGGGAGAGTGTCATATTGTAAATATGGGGGAGGGAGTTAATTTTTTGGAAGGAGGAAAATTTCTATCATAACATATGATTCATGCATATGTATATATAGAAAAAAATTGAATGCACAATATGATATCGTAAATTATCACTAACACCATGGATAGTAAAGTATGTATAACTTGTATCTTTGCAATGTTCTCTTTAAGTGGATTACTTGATTTTTGGAACAAACTTGGTTGCTCGTCATCGACTATCATATTGCTCTTCTTTATCTCTTGCATAAGATGAGCTACACGGAGTTATCATTCTCCATCAAGCTAGAATCTCTTGGCTTTTATGACCGACATCATAAATGTAATGTACGTGTATTTGTTTTGTCGTTGACCTTGAAGGGCTTTGGTTCGCGATATTGATAATGTCTAGCTCGCAAAACGGAATGATTTATGATGAGCTGGGCTTTATCTTAAGGATGTTTTGTTTTTAAACATGGTTGTTTCTTTTGACCTTGCACATCTGCTGGCAGTTTTGCTTGACTTTGAATGCATCCCCTTTTCTAGTTTCCTTAACTTGACGCCATTAACTATTTCTTAACTTGGCATTTGATTATGTTGGGGTGGTACTCTCTCCACAACTCATTGTTCGATCACACTGAGTGGCTTTGAATTGCTTTAAAAAAATGAAGGGGTAGCAAATTCATTCATCTACATGAATTATGTGAGCATTCTATTCTCAATCAAGAAGAAGTAGAGATCAACAGAGCTACTAGAAAATTTGGCACCTTCTAAAGTTCTATGTACACAATCTATATCTTGCCCTTCTCTACTTCTACGTACACAAAGATACAGGTTAAGGGATTAACAACTTCCCACTTAGCCAACTCCTTGGTGGAAAGGCACATTTCTAACCACTAGATGACTTATCACCACAAAGGAATGGGCGTTCCAAATTCTCAAGGTATTAACTAAGGGTTACCGTTTGCTTTAATGTCAACGTACAATATAGGGGTTTTATAAGGCAACAGATATATTTTACAAAGGAAGGTCCCATATATAGGGGTCAAAAAGGAAATTTTTGTGCACCAAGGTGACGTTTGCCTAGTACTACTAGTGAATCCCTTGGGCTTAGATTCAACCAAATTGCAATCGCTTTGGGAAGGAACAAACATTACAATTGGCATACCCATACACGTGTTTCTCACTAGTGGATTATTTGTTTATGCCTTACATGTAAGTGGCATCATGCACACGAGGTCACTATAATAAAACCTTTGTCAAAGGTGCTCTCTTGTGTTGAAAATGTTGGACTCAATAGGGCTCCACAATTTTGAAAAGTTGAAAAGCCTTCGGCAACATCTCGAACGTAAGAGTGAAGAGTGATAGTGTACTCATTATGAAATTGGGAATTCATGAAACGTCTGGGGAGCGCGCACAAGCAATGTGTGTGCCTTTTTGCAACCTAATGTTCATTCTTTACCTTTGTTTAATTGTTGTGAAATTCCTTTGTAAGTTTTCACTCAACATCTATTGAATTTATTTACTTTTTTGAAGCCATTAGGAAACATTTAGGCCCTTCTAGTGGATTTTCATGAGTCTAAGATAGTAGAGTATAGGCCCTTCTGATATATTATCATGAGTCTAAGATAGCAGGAGAAGTATAGGCCCTTCTAACAACAAAATTCAAGGCCTAACAAAGGTGTGTATATTGAAAATATAATGTGCACTTGAAGTTGCAATTTGCATCTATTGACATTGATTAAGTGCGATCATCACTGGAATTTAGAGTATCATTTTTCAAAACACTATAGTTTCTAGCATTGCAAATTACAATAAGTGTGAGAAAATGACACATTTGTAGAAATATTAACTAGTGGTTATCTTGATTGAATGAATATTCCCAGTCGTCCATGCAACTTGTTTAATTTCCACTATGTGGTTACTCAATCTATAGCAATGTTGAAATCCTCTCTCTGGCCCCTTCCTCTTTCTTTGCCTAATCCATTGAGTATTGCACATTCAACCAAAATGTACACTTTAACGCTTGGGTCAAGCTTGCATATTGTCCGAACAAGCATCTCTCTGATTTGGATTTCTTTACTCTCTTCAAAATTAACGAACATGGCAATCCAATGAATTGTGATTGGATGGCACTTGCAAAGCTAATAGCAAGCTTTGTAATATATCATCAACAATGGTTTTGGTTTAGCAAAAAATAGCTTTATATTGTGACCATGCCCTTCCAAATAAAAGGCTGGTAGATGAGCAAGTAGCCCAAATAAGCCTAGATGGGATAGATGAAGCTACAATTGTTGTGAAGCATTCAAAGTCATTGCCTAAAGAGTACCCCAACACGTAAAAACTATATGCCTTTCTGATCTTAATTTGCTTGAATCCCCTACAAAATAGGATTATTTTTTAAAAACTTCGGTATGAATTTTCACACATAAAGACCTATCAATTCCACATACAATCCAATATGGTTGGATTGAATACATCTAGAGCGAATATGATTTATCAAAAACCTTCCCACCAAATTACTCACTCAATCCAACCATAATGCATTGTATGGAACCATTACATAAATGAGAATTGATGGTATGTAGAGACATTAGCAAGGTCACACTTGCACATTGCAAATAAATAAAGAAGCGGCCATGGTCAGATTTTAGGGAGTTGGATTTCTCTGACTAAAGCAATTTTGGATAAGCTTTTTGAATCCCTATTGGGAGCAAGTGGAGTTTTTCCTTCATGTGCAAATCCTAAGGCTCTTTGATTCATAATAAATATGCTCAAATGGCCACGGCCTTGAATTGTTGTATTATCTCATGTTGCCTAGTTGTTTGTCGAGCTCTAATTAATCTGTTGCACATTGTTAAAATTCAGTATGTTTGTATAATACTTTTACTATATGCCTTAGTTCTTTTTGTATTGTTGCCCCTTGCCTTTTGTTTTGTGCATAGACTAATGCACAGGTAATTAGAGCCTTTCCTCATCTTTTGGCGGGCGTTTCTCGTAAGGTAGTGCAAGGACACTAAGCAATTTAAGCCCAGCATGTCATCGTGCTTTTGGGCATTTTCTAATACAACCCTTTGCCACTATACCATGGCATACACAATAGAGATCTTGCAAACTCCTCGATGGATTTCCAACATCTAACACATGTATGATTAGGTTCATGATGATTGGCCTCAATTATAGTAACCATCACCCCACCTCACATTTGGTAGCACAATCTTGTACTATGTTTGTGAGGCCAGTATCAGATTATGATGAAACAATGTAGTTTGTCATGTTTATAGGATAAATTTTAGGGCGTTGGGTTTACAATTTGTGCTTCTAGATTGTTGTGCTATGGTCCATCAAGTCGATGTGAATTCTTTTGAGTTCATTTGGTTCTATTATGTTGATCGTGACCTGTTCTTTAGTGGTAGTAGTTCACTTACCACAAAATAATAGTTCAATCTTGATTGCAAACTATTATTTTGTGGTAATAGTTCACTTATCACCCTGCCTCTTCATAATCCCATATTAGCCCCACAAACATAGTACAAGACCACCCAACCAAATGAGCTCAAAAGAAATCACATCGACTTGATGGACCAAAGCACATCAATCTAGAGACACAAATTAAAAACCCACACAAATTATAAACCCAGAGCCTTAAGATTGCTCACTCTTCAAATCAATTAAAGATTATCTGAATATCCTGCAATATAAGAGATTAGGTTAACACACAACAAAAATTGTCTCTACAAACCCTAAATCTTTGCTAAAACCCCAATTTGTTGAGATGGTCGATGGTGTACTCCATAACATCTCCAAATTCCAAGACCTTTGAGAGATTTCAGAAAAAATTGATCCTCAGAAGAAAATGTAAAAAAACAATAAGCACCCAAGTCAATGATAAAATGGTTCACTTCCTAGGCACATCCATGCCAGCCAACCCTCCGCCATCCCTTTCCCTGATGAGAATGTTGGTATACCCTGCCGTCTAGGAGGCACATTCACCGCTTGGACATCAGCCACAGGCACAACATATGCCCTGACAGCAAGACCTGCCAACACTTGGCAATCTCATCGGAATGGTATGTGTTTCTTGGCCCAAAAGGGCCTATTCACAATAGCCAGGACCTCAATTACTCATAAATATCGAGCCTGTCATCACCATTTTCCAAGCAAAAATACCGCATTTTTTCGGATCTTCCTAACCGCATGCTTAAAAATATCTCCCCACACATTTACACTCGAAACAATCTTCTTTAACTGCTTTCAAGGCAAGACTTGTAAACCTTCAAACACAAAAAGGTAGAGGTAATAATTCTTTTGAATAACAGAGACCGAGTAGCTAAGCTGGTAAAAGCTATATTGGAAAGACGAAGATAATAAGGCACAGAATCCAGTCCTCAGGTGGTACATACAACTCATGAATGAAATGTTCTGTTGACTACATGCACCGCATCAGCTTCCATTAACGCGCTAAAAACGCCAACTTTTCACACATCTCATTGCTTGAAATAGTCCTTCTGACGTCGTATATTACAAATGGGGCCGTCTAAAATACAAAGCACGACATCTAATCCAATATGTAACAGTAAGATCTTTACAAGCAAGGTCAATAAATACAAGAAGAAAAAGGATGAGCTCAGCCCGATGAAGGCTTGGAGAAAAGATTAGGATATGTGTAATAGGGATCATCTTCTAGCGATGCCTGCCTCCGGAAAGGCTCCGATGCGGTTACCGTCTCAAAACCGTCGAATCGAGGTGCATCATATACAGGCCTGTGATGATCATGCTCGATATGTTCTTGTGGAAAAGTGAAAATGTTTTCCACCTCCTTCCTTAAAGGCGATGCTGGTTTTTCAAAAGAAAAATCATCTGCTTCCCCATATAATATGTAGCTATCCTTTTCTGGAACATGCTCATGAGAAGAGAATACATGATCCATTTCTGGCTTTTTTGTATAGGATTCTACTGTCCAGTCGTAGTCATCTTGGGTAAGATGAGTATTATGCATATTCTCATAACCATTACTAGTATCCATCATCTCAGAATGAAAATTACCGTTCTGTTGCTGCCTTCCCCCCTCATACTCCTGAGTCCAATCATAGTCATCAGGAATTGGTCCACCTTTCAACACAGTAGATGACAAAACGACGGAGTTGGTACTTTGCGGAATAGAATCTCCTTGCAATGTGCCCTTGGCCGTGGGAGAGACCTGCGATCTGCATAACTCTGCAGCTGCTCTGGCAGCTTGAGCTGCCTTCTCAGCAGACTCTGCAGCAGCCTCAGCGGACTCAGCAGCCTCAATATAATCCTGCCAGTTCATGCTGCCCTCACTTTTAGTCCTTGCATGAGACCTTTGAGAAAGTGTTTCTTCCAACAACTCCGACTGTTGCGTTATAGAACTTTCCCGCGGAGGGGAATAAAAACGATTTGGCAGTGCCTCCATCCCATCTTGAGGTGCAGGAAGTCCAAATGGAACAAACTTGGGCTCCTTCGGATCATCGGCTACAACACTCGGAGAGGGAAGGACAATTTCCTCACCCTTGTCGTGGGAAGTCGACGTGGATTCCTGTAAATGTGAGTCACCCTCATAAAAAGGAATGGGTGACATTTGTATAGGTCCAATGAACTCATTTGGCTCCTGTTGAGAAAACAGTTAGACACAACAAATTACCACACACTACCTCTTGCCAGTGCCTCTCCCTCAACATTCTCTCTCCGACTTATAGCATTTTTTTCCTCACTAAATTGACAAACGCACACATGCACATCACAATGCTTCAATTCAGCCAACACAACATTGGAGCTCCTCAAAGTCAAACCACAAACATGCAAATATCAGTCTAGTCAACATTCTCTCTCCTACTTCTAGCAAACTTCTAGCAATTAACTCTTGTAAAGAGAGAATAATGTGAGTGCTTCTTTAGTTTTTCAGAAGCCACTTAACAAACTGTCTCATCAAAATTATTAGGAAAGCCTATAGAGCTCATGCAAAATCAGCCTACCAGCAAGTCTTGTTGTGTTTTTGAGAATTCAAGCTCTGTAATCGTAGAGTCCCATTCAACATTAAATTCTTGTGCTATCTCCTGCATAGCGTCTAACTTCACTCTTGCTGTTGGTGCCCGCGCAGACAATTTCTCAATAATCTGCAGACAACAAACAAAATTGATTTGTGTACTGGAAAATAGTGCAGCTTTTACCAAATGAGTTTGATATCATCTGACCATGCGGTTGACACCACAATCTGGCCGCAACTCTGTTGCAGATGCCACAAACTCCCTTCCATATTTGAAGGACATTAATGTCTGCACTTCCAGCAGTTCTGGCAGATCAGATGCCCTGGGTGCTGCAAAGATGAGGCTTGCAACAGCTTCTTTGAGGTCAAGGGGGCACTCCCTGATCATGATATCCATTTCAAACATGTTATGAGACATGAAGTTGTACGGACCATCAACATTAGCTTTAAAAAAGCAAAACTAGTTTATCATGAAACTATGGCAAAACATCATCGATAAGCAACAGTTATCTTAACACTCACTCATAAGCCCTTTTCTAAACTCATAAATGCCCGAATTGACATTGATACAACAAATCAAAACTAGTTTCACATGAAGCTTCATCCCACCATTATCAATAACTAAATGTTTTCTGATCAACTTAACACTTACTCATAAGCCTTTTCCAAATTCACTAATGGCATAAACCACAATCATACAGCACCATTGAGGTGAAATCTAGCCACACAACGATGCATGCATCATTTCACCACGCGTTGATAGAATCAACATGCACAAATGTATGCAACCACCTATCCCTATGAAGAAATGAAGAGGGGAAAGCAGATAGAGGAGACAAACCTAGAGAGGGAGGCACCACACAACTTGACTTTACAGTTAAATTGGTTTTGAACTTGACGATATCCACTCTTGAACATCAAACTTTAAGCCACCAATCGGAGGAAGAGGCAAGAAAGAAAAAATCATGCCTTTCCTGAAGAATCATCAACCAGTATCAAATAATGCTCAGAGCCATCAAGTGAATCCACCTCTATAGGGCTTGCAAGATCAGCATAAACAAGTTCAAGAATACAAGAGGAACAAAAAGTGGCCTCCTCTAGAAAAGAGTCCTTGTGCTGCTTGCCTTTTGCACACAAAGAGAGAATGTGATGAGGCATGTGAAGCTTGGACAAGCCAAGAAACATATCCCTGGAAGCAGGATGCTGCAAAGTAGCAACGGGAACATGACCAAAACGAGAGTGCCAAAAGAATACTCTCATCCTCCATCATAAGTGGTTTGGATTTGGGAGAGAACAACTGATGCAAGTGTGACTCAGACTTCAGTTAACGTAATAAGCCACCTTATTGATAACCATAGCTTTGACACATGTAGCACGCCATCCAAGACTCCATTACCAAGAGGGATATTTCCAACACCAATACACACAAAATAGATCATTATTAATATGTACTAATGAAGAAATAGTCCAATTGCTCTCCATGTTGTGAGGACAGTGACACGTGTGAGAGGATGCCCCTGTAGCTATCTTGGCTATACTGCTAGCCGCTCCTGTCACTAAATAAAATATGCACATCTGATTTATTATGAATTTGTTCAGTTTGAGAGTCGGGTAAGTTTTCTGCTACGACGCACTGTATAGGGAGCTTACCATTGTCCAAGAAGTAAGATAGTACAAAAGAAGCCGAACATAGGGCAGAGTGCAAATCAAACACACAAGGTGAATAGGTACGATAAATACAGTACGAAAACAACATAAAATACGTTTTACAGTATGGGTAATCACTACTAGTACGAAAAATACGTTAAGTACTAATTACAAATAGACATACATGTCTACTGATGCATGGTTGCATACACACGTAAATATGCATACACACACAGTGACATACATACACACGTATGCATATATACATACACATATCTCTACAACCTGATATGCATGCATACATACACGCATGTCTGTATATTGATGAGTGTGTATAGGTAAAAGCCAGTACCTTAAGTACTAATACCAGTATGCGTAATTATCGTACGGTATGAGAAGAACGATAAAAAAGAGTTTGGAATGCAAGCATGCAAACACATAGACGAAAATGGCATCTCAAGACCACGGAATATTTACATTTAAGTATGTTTTGTCCATGCCTAGTGGTCGTGGCCAATGACCAAGTGTATCTGCGAGACCAGCTGAAACTTGTGCAGAAGGGTGCAGGGACAAGAAGTCCAAGAAATTCCAAGCGCGCACAAAGTTTAATGATTAAACACAGAGGGATGGTCAATTTAAAAGCCTTAGCCATAAAGCTTTACCATTATCCATTGAACACGCAAGTATGAAAAGGACCATTTGGGCCAAAGCTTTAAAATACTTACAAAAATCAACGTAACCACTTCTATCAACATGAAAATTTTGATTCTTATGTGGAAGGGGTGTGTTGACCTTCATGGTCAGCCGTTACTCCTTTTGCTCCCTCCCTCTCACACTAAGCATGTGATTTTCTTTCTCTCAGAGGATGGTGTGATGAGTAAAATCTCTTTGATAGTCTCCAAGCACTCACACACACACACAGAAGAAACCATGGGTTGTGCATAGAGGCTAGTGCATGAACTCTCTTGCATAGATCACGCTCAAACAAGATCTCTTTAGTAGACCATCGCCAGAGAAAGGACTGATTTTATCCTTTCATTGTGCATAGGTTGGGTGCCCTCCGAAGACCCCACACCCAAAGCAATTTCCCTCCTTGTAATACTACGCCTTTTGCTTGGCAGAGAATCGGGTGTGGATCTCATCTGCAACCACGAGCAAACCTCCTCTTGGGACCAGCAGCCAATGGATCTCGAATCTATTGAGACAAATCTCCCCGATCATGTCCTCCTGCCCTGTACCGCTCACCTGTGGACATTTATAGCAAATCCTACAAGATAACCGGGGCCGGGGGGGGGGGGGGATCGCATGAGAAAACGCCAGAGAGAGAGAGAGAGAGAGAGAGAGAGAGAGAGAGAGAGAGAGAGAGAGAGAGAAATGAAATGAAATGAAATGTTATATTAACGTCTTCAAAAGGCCATAATGACCTATGAGACCCGAAAGTTACAAAGTGGTGGATCTGATACAAAGTCAGAATAACAAAATAACCTAACAACATTACAAAACAAAGATATCTACTATGGGGGCCTAAGCTGGTCGATGTGAGCCAAGCATAAAACTAAGCGGGAAAATTTGGGTGGCTTGTTGGGATGGCTGAATCACAAGAGATCTAGCATCGGTCGTTGGCGAATCTCATCAATTTCCTCCATGGTTAGTAGTCTGACCGGGCGTCATGCATGCCTGGCCAGCGTGCTCCGAATTTTCTGTCGTAGAACCCGTCGATGCTGTGTAGTTCTTTGCAGTCGTGGGCGCCTGGATTTCCCTAGTTCAATCGCTCAGTCAATCAATGTGCCTATGGTGTGAGACGAGGGGGAGCTCTGTTGTGGGAGTGGCTCTTGCGGCCGTCCCGTGTCTGCTTTGAAGAAGTCTGTGATCCGTCTTTGAGACTGGCTAGCCTCGCCATTCATCAGACTATCTCTGTGTCTGCGCAGCTCGAGTAAGAACAAACCCAGACATCTCTGATCTTCGTATCCCATGACTCTTGAGAGTGGTCCAAAACCCTCTCTGAACAGGCAGTGGAAGCGACCTCGTATCTCGTAGTAGACGGGGCAACGGCATGTATAGTGTAGCTCTGTCTCAGGTTCCGTGTTACACAAGGGGCATGTCCTGTCCACTGCTGGTACTCCGCTGTACCTCCGAGTCTCAATCCGCAACTGGTGAGAAGATGTGCGTAGCTGGCCAATAGCACAGCGTATCCCATGAGACAAGTGGGTATCCATGTATCTGGGTCTCGCCACAAAACCATCTTCCGTAAGCTAGAGAAGGTGGTCTCTGTAGAAAGCCATCTTCGTGCCCAATTCCTGTGCTGGTTGTATCCATGTCCTCCTAGTGTCTAGCTGGGTTAGGTCTTGGCGGATGAGCTTGGTGATCTCTGACTGTGTAAGAGTGAGAGATGGTGCATCCAGTGAGTAATGGAATGGTGGCAGCTTGTCTATGCTGAACCCGTGTGCCCGAAACCATGATGTCATCTCCCCATACCAACATGTTGTATCTCCTTGTATGGCTAACTGTCGAGAGCTATGCGAGCATATCTGTCTCTAGGAAGCTCCCATGTGCGGTTTATGAAGGAGACTAATCTAGTGAGCGCCTCCACCACAAGTGAGGGGGGCCGCTAGCTCTGCTCGGATAATGGCACGTGGTACTGATGCCTTGGCTCTAATGAGCCGCGAGATCATAGAGACGAGAGGTTTCTCCATGTTCCCCCATCCGTCTGAGCAACCCGGCCTCTCGTGGTGATCCAGTGAAGGTCCCCATATCTCGGTTCCATAGAGCAGTGCTGAAGCCACCAAGGTGTCAAAGAGCCAGAGCTTCGTCCGGGGCTTCTGAAACTGAACCTGCGAACACATCCTCTCCAATCTACCCAATGCTGCGTGGGCTCTAGTAAGTCTGGTCTCTGCTGCTCTTCTGAGTGAGAATGTAGGTCCACTAAAAACCACTCCAAGGTAAGTGTAAGCGTCTGTGTACTCCACAGTCTCCTGGCCGTATGTGAATGTAGGTGCTGACCTCCTGATCCACTGTGGGGTGGTGTTAAACACCATAAGCTTGGTTTTACCCAGGTTGACAGACAAACCACTTTCGTGTGTAAACGTGGGCAAAGCATCCAATTGACGTTGCATTCCCTCTGGGGATTCAGAGATCAACACTATGTCATCAGCATATAACAAAAGTGGAATCCATGTCCCTGCCAACTGAGCACCTTTATCCCCATCGCTGTCAATGTAGTCAGAAACCTCATCCACATACATACCGAAAAGGGTAGGAGAGAGCGGGCAGCCCTGCTTCACCCCAATAGTGGAGTGAACCGGTGTAGAAAGTCCCTCCGGGGTGCGTACATGCCCTACTACTGATTTGTACAATGCCATGATTCCCCAAATGAGTTCTGTGGGTACTCCCATTTCCTGTAATCTGCGCATCAGTCTAGCTCTGGGTACCGTGTCGAAAGTTTTGCGGAAGTCCACAAAGCTACAATAGATCCGTCTCCTATGAGATCTGCCTTCCTCGATGATGGCCCTGAGTGTTAGGATATGGTCAAGAGTGGAGAAGCCTCTCCTGAATCCTGTCTGCCCAGTTGCACGTATTCCTTCCCTCTCTGCCCATCTACTCAGTTGTTGCTCAAGAATGGATGCATACAACCGTGCCAGTGTGTGCCCAATCATAATAGTGCGATAATTCCCAGGGTCCATGGGGTCTCCTGATTTGAAGATAGGTACGATCGTAGATAGGCTCCAAGTGTCCGATATGCCCTCACACATGGCCCGGTTAAACATAACTGCTAGGAGCTCTGCTAGTAGGTCTTTGGCATGCATGAAATGCTCAGCGACTAGGCCATCATGATCATATGCTCTCCCAGTCTTCATCCTGTCAATAGCTTTCTTCACCATCTCAGCGGTGAAAAAGCCACATGCATGTGGGCATGGATCGGGGGGGTTGGGGAGGGGCAGCTGTCCAGGTACTGTGTACAAAGATGATGCGTACTGACCCCATGTCTCTGTGGAGGAAATAGCCGAGGGGGGGGGGGACTGCTCATGAAAGAGCCGCCACGCCTCACACGAGTCCTGACTCAAGAATAGCTGATATAGATCCTGCTCGAGTCGAGCCAAAAAAGCCCTCTTCTTTCGCCGCACCAAGCGTCGGAAGTCAATTTGTGACTGTCTGTGAGTGACGTCCCCCAACAGCACCTCCCTCTGAACTCTGGCTCTAGTCTGGCGGCACTCCTTGTCATACCAGCTATTCTGAGGCATGCTCCCCGATCGGCGGCTCTACTCAAGTTGGGTGTGTGGGTAGGCTTCTGCTGCTGCCTCATGTAGTGTCTGTGTCAGTATAGTAGTTAGCTTCTCCAGAGGTCGCCCCGGGTCCTCAGTGCATAGGCGTCTATAGATTCCGTCCATGTATACAGAATCCGTCTCCCGTGTGAATGTGTAGCGAGTAGGGGCTGCTACTTGTGTCGTGTGTGCTACACTGAACTGGAAGGAGATGGTCATTGACACCAGAGCATGATCCACTGCCACCCCGACCGGACTGGGCCCAACTGTGAGATCCTGGATACTGGAGATGAGATTCGGCTGTGCCATGACATAGTCCACTGTGCTGGTTCCATGTCTGTGTGGGAAGCATGTAAATCCTCCCGCTGCAGAAAATCTATGTAGGCCGTTCAAGATGGCCAATCCATGTGCAGTGCCCATGTCTATCAGGTGTCGCCCATACTCAGTATATTCCATATCGTGTGATATTCTGGAAAGGCCCGTCTCTTCAACATCTAGTTCTCTTAGCATCTCCTCTGAAGTATCATAAAACACTGCCTGGTGATGGGCAGTCCTAGCATTGAAGTCCCCTAGGATGATAATGTCACCGTCCCTAGAGAACTCCCATATGTCATCATCCAAAATAGAGAAAGGGGACTGTCCTCTGGGTGATGCATGAACTGATGTACTCGGGGGAAAGTAGCAAATAGCTACATAGAGGTATCTGCATGTCTCTGCTTTCAGTCTCACCCACATGTACCTAGCCTGCTCGTCCCTGCGGGCTATATGTATCAATGGCTGCAGATCCTCTCTAAATAACACTGCCACTCCTCCCGAGCCCCGCCCTCTGTGCTCTGAGCGTCTCCTGTCTATAGGCTGTCTCCCACCTGTATCCGCTGATGTGAGGCATGGATTGCCCAGGGGCCTGGTGTGTCTCAGAGTAAAAGATGATGTCTCTTCCAGTAAAGCTATCCTCAAAAGCCCCCACATCAAGACGCATAGATCCATTGCAGTTCCACGCAGCTACTTTGAGTGTGGTCCCATAAGTCTCGCACCATCATGTGGAGCGTCGCTCTAGTATCACCACTTTCCCGTCTCGGTAAAAAGCAATCTTGCCTTTTCCCCTTGCCGCTCTAATCTCCGGCATTACTTCCTGCATATGAGCAATCTGCGAGAGGGTGAGATCATCCACGAGAAAGATGCCAGTCTCTTTGAGAGTTGGTCTTTTCTTCAAGAATGACTTCTTTGCTTCCATGGAGGGAAAACGGAGGATGAGTGCTCTTTCTTTTGAGGTTTCTCCACTGCTTCCATTTCTCTTTATGTTGCCCACTCTCCATGCCCTTGTGTGCGTCGGCTCAGGAATGTTGTGAGTTCTTTTACTTCTTCGTCCACATTGCCTTTGTCGTTAAGACCGCAAATTCTCACATGTAAAGCGCGCACCCTTCTCCAGAGAGAGAGAGAGAGAGAGAGAGGCGTGAGAAAAACGCTAGAGAGAGATGGACACACACACACACACACCCCAAGAGGAGAGTGTAGGCCCAAACGTTGGCTAGCTCTGCAATAATTGATATATGCAAATATAATGGGGGGGTCTCCATGTACACGGAATGTTACAGGCTTGGACACTTCAAGCGAGAAATCAAGAGCAACACACAAACGGAAACTACAACCAATTGAACTAAACTTGAATAGAGAGAGAGAGAGAGAGAGAGAGAGAGAGAGAGAGAGAGTAAAATGAAATGTTATATTAAACGTCTTCAAAAGGCCAAAATGACCTATGAGACCAAACAGATACAATCCTTGTGGATCTAATCTAATGTCTAGGTACAAAAATAAAATGAAGTGAAAGACTAAATCGCCACACTGAAAATCATCATCATCATCATCCATGCCCGAGGATGCCTGGCATTGTAACTTTGTCTCTGGCTCTATATGACACAACTGGCATATGAGAGAGAGAGAGAGTGAGAAGATCGACACAGTACTGGGGACCAAAAGATGGGTTGGTCCCCCCCCCCATAATAGTATCTTTATTACTAAGGAGAAGTCAATACAAGCACTTGAGCCGAACGTATTACCACGTTCGTTCTAGAATAAGACTTGATGGTTCCCAGAAGCCTAGGCTTCCTATTCCTAGGGCAAAACCCTATACCAAGGAACTTCCGTTCCTTATTTCAAGTCCTCAAGAATCAAGGTTCTCACCTCTGGATCTCACCTTCCAGACTCGGGGCATGGCATCCCTGCAACTCTTTTCCGACTCTGTTTCCAGAGTCCTCTTCCTGCAGAATAACTCCGCTTTCCTGGACACGAAGTCCTTCCCTTGGGAATTTCAACTTCCGGATCACAACTTGAGAGTCTACCACTCTCGGATCCGTCGATCTACTTCCAAACTCGGATACGAAACCCTTGGGTTGATCTGGCTCTAATTCCTCAAAGCGCTTTCTCCGATGCCTTCCTGTGCTCCTACTACCTCACTAAGCGGAAGTACACCTGCAAACAAATACTTAGAGATCAATAACATAAAATCGTTACCTTCAAAGTCTCGACGCTCGAAACGAAGATGAAATCTGCAGCAGCATCTTCTTCTCGCAAAACACTGATCTTCTCTCTGGGAGACGGCGTATGATGCTTTTATAGCTCCCTGGCCATTGCAAAGATAGCAGAGCATTGGCTGCTCGCGTAGAGATCACGGCCGTTTTTGGTTTTTGGCTTTTTTTTTTTTTTCGTTGTTCTGCCAGAAAAAGAGAGAGAAAAATCGCTAGGTGGTTTTTACTGCTTTATTTAATCATAGGCTGCCCGCTTATTAAGTGGGCGGCCAGTCACCTTTAAAAATGGTCTGAATCTGTCCAAAAACTCAATAAAACCTTATAAGTTAAACACAATGCTTTCACAGCACTTCCCAAGCGTCCTTGGATGCAATCACACGCACAGTTGCAATGTAGACATAGACTTCCTCGCAGGAAAGCATCTGCTTTCCCAAAAAGCAATCCCGCTTTCTTAGAAAGCATCTGTTTTTCCTCAAAGTTTCCTCTGAACCCATCTTCATTCAAGTGCTTGCTTTTCCTTGTGCACAATTCTAACACAGTTCGGAATTTCCTCTCAACTATGGATATCCCCTTTCCGATGCACCCGTCACCCACCTTGTGACACATCAGGAATACCCATCAACTAGTCACTTCCTACCGAACTTATGGTACAATCTCCTTCGCGATGCTCTATGTCACCCATCCTATGACGCATCTGAGATATCCGTTCCAGGATGGCTGGATACTTTTTCCCAAAGCTCGCTATCACCCATCCGATGTGGCGCATCAGATGTACCCATTCCTGGTGGCCTTACTGATATTCCCTTTCACAGTTATACCGTCATTACTCTGAATGACGCACTAGGAATACTCTGTACTCGGATGTCTCCAATGAGAAAAACCCTCTCGCAGTAATTCATTTAGAATTATTTTTCCTTATGTTCCAAGCGAGAAAACCCTCTCACTTATAAATCCAATAATTCATTTAGAATTATTTTTTTATGTCAGATAAAGCCAATTTAGCAACAGTGGCATTGCTAATGGCCACCAAGGGGTAGATCTGGGGTTGATTTGCGCTCCCGATGTGAGAGAAGTCAAGGGCTAAAAGCTGGCTGCAAAATCGTAGATCTGGCTGCAAAAATGCAGCCAATCCGTCACATAACGCAAGGCTGAAAATGCAGATGATGATAAAGCCGATGACGGACAGCAACGGGAGCACTGCAGCGAGGCCATTGCAGCTCATCTGTCACATAACGCAAGGCTGAAAATGCAGATGATAAAGCCGATGATGGACAGCAACGGGAGCACTGCAGAGCGAGGGAATGGCCGAGAAGAGGCTCAATGGGCTGTCGAAGGTCCGAGCTGCGATAGCGTTAATTCACCACACTTTCAGCGAGGGAAATGGCTGAAAACTGAAAACGTTGGGCTGACTTTGCTGGTCAGCTGGTGCTCGCAAAGGGAAGCAAAATGCTAGGGCTGAACTGCAAAAAACACTAGGGCTAGATTTGGCGCTATCTGAGAATGTCAGAATCGTTGGCTGAGCTGCTCCCTTTATAGGTGAAAATACTGCTTATGAACTTTTTAAGACTTAGGTAGAGCAATTTGGAAGACAAAGTTTAAAAATAAATCATTGAAATAATTTATTGATAAACTTGACTTCAGTAAAGTTTCTGGGTGAAACTATCGCACATCTGTTCACCCGAAAACCCAATTGACCACGGGGAATGGCTCGTTGGATTCCTCTAACCTAAAACTACATGCACGTCATAATCCGATTGACGCGGGGAATGGCTCGTTGGGTTCCTTTAACCTAAAACTACATGCACATCATGCCACATGCCCATAGTAGTGTAACAACATATGTCAAAACGCTTGTACAATCCATTTATGCAAGAGGGTTCCAAAACTGGAAAACCTAATCTAATGGACTCGTCTAAACATGCGAGTCTTGCGAACATGCTCACAAAATTGTCAGTACTAATACCTCCTCGGATTCTAGAAACTCCTACTCACTGGTTAAGACGACATTATGAAAAAACGTTAGGGCAAGAACATGTAGCATTAAAAAACAACGCAGGAGGCCAGAGGTCAACGTTCACAAAAAACGCTACAAAGTGATAGCCCCGAAGGCCTTATATACTTCCATAGAAAGTCGCCCAACCAGCCCAAATAAATTATGTTCTATACATAAAATAAGTAACTAAATAAATAGGCTAAAAATTGGGCACATTCACATGAGATGAACCTAACCCCCTGTCCAACGACTCACCTAGTTGCGCTCTAGCTTCTCTTCATGAAGCTTGTTCAAACGGTATGAGAACTTACAAATTGTGCTCCATCCACAACGTCTTTCACATGATGCTTAATCCGCAAATACCCGCACCACGTGAGAGTGGAAGAGAGTGCGAGGAGATGAAAGACAGAGAGACACCGGCGAGAAAAACGACAAGAAAGGGGTCTTAGCCGATCACTGACCAAGGGAGGAGGTGATAGAATGATGAATATGATGAGATTCAGTGCATCAAGTCATCCGTTAGACTTTGATGAGATCTGGATGTGATGGCTAAATAAATCATAATGGTCATGATTAGTTATGAGATCTCGACAAGGACAAAACATGTGAATGTGATTATTAATTGTTCAGTGACCAAAGTTCTTTGTGTTGCATGTAGTGTTACCACCGTTTCTCTTCCAGTTGGGCATGCCACGTCGTCACTTTGTGATAGCGAGTCTGCATTGCACCTAAGTACCGGTGGACAAGAGGAACTGAAACCTTAAGAACTGAACCCAGAAAGTGTGACCGAGGAGCCTAAACAAAAGGGGTTAGGGTTTTCAAAAACCTAACCCTACCCAACTTATGGAGCACCAACCAAGGGTCCTAAACCCTAAAAACATCAACAGCTTGACCTCTAGCTGATTTCCGTAAATTGCGCTGACAATGATGACGTGGCAACTATACGGATTTCCACGATTTGCGTTGGCTGCAGTTTTCGCATGCTTTTGGTGGCAAATTCTTTTGGGTGCTTGTGCTTTTGGATCAGAAGCTTTTGGGGCTCTGCTTTTGGGCATCCCTTGTAAGTTTGAAAGAGCCCAGAGGGCCAATCTTTCATAGAGCATATGGACGCAGAGTCTCGCAGAGAGTTGTACTTTGTGAAGAGCAATAATAAAGAACTGGGCGCCAATCTTTGGGGCCAGTGCATCTTGGCTCGGAGCTTCGCCATGCAGTGTCAACTCCCCTTTTTTCTCTCTCTAATTAAGTTCAATGATTTTACAATTTCTGTTCGGGTGTTGCTATTGATTTCTCGCTTGAAGTCTCTAAGCCTGTAACAGTGGTATCAGAGCTCAGAACGATTCTTCTTCTATTGAGGATCCGATCCCTTCTGCATCACACATGGGTTCTCGTGGAGAATCCGACAGACACAACACTCTACGATTGTTGGTCGCCAAGGAGAAGAAGAAACTTGAATCCCAGCGTGGGAACAAAAGAAACCAGCGGAGAGTTTGGCCAATTCCCAGCAAGGAATCTCGACAAAGCGGAGTACAAATGTCAATTGCAGGTTGACACATGTGTGAAACGATTGATCAAGTACTCCAAAGATCCAAAATACGTGAATCACGTGGAGAATTACCCGATTGATGAGGTTCACTCGAGATGGTGAGAGGCCGTCAATTCTCCTCTCAAGATGGTAAAGAAGCTAAGAGAAAAGCCTAGTGCACAAAAGCGGAAACTGTACTCGCACTAAGAGTTTGACAAAGCTCTTGAAAAGAAGATAAAATAGTTAATGAAAGGCTTAAAGCACTCTCAGGAGAAGAAAAAATCAGCAAATTTCCTCGGTTATTTGGGTCGAAAGTCGACTTTGGAGACAGTAAGCAGATCCAAGAAGCGTGTTTGTTTCGAGGATGATCCAGATTTTTCTTCAGAGAGTCCAACAGTTCGTCGTCCTCTAGTTCCAGAATGGACGAGAAAAAGCGGAAGAAGCGGAGAAAAAGCAAGAAAAACATATTTTTGAAAAAGTACGAGTCCATCTATGTTAGGTGCAGCGGAATGAATGTTTGAACTTTGCTCAAGATGAGTGCTCCGAACTATGCTCAAGGTTCCTTTTGTTCTTATGGAAGGGAGAGCCTTCCGTTCTTAATGAGAGAGTGCAATGGACACAAACAAAGTGAATGGACAATGTGCGTGAAAGTGTAAGAGACTGAGAGATAGAGAGAGAAGAGAATACGACACCAGAGATATTGTCAAACCCTCCTCCGAAGGCCCCACTCTCTATGGCGAGAGCGGTCTACTTATGATTGCACAAATCTCTACAATGCTTGGACTTGCCGACGATGATGAGGACGACAACGAGACGGGCTGAAATCTGAAAATGCTAATGGCTGAAATCTGCAAATCTTTATTTGCTGAATTCTGACTCTATGTCGGTGACGGCGGCGATGACGACGATGCAACGACGACGCGCTAAAAACGCAGATGCTGAAATCTGCGTTTTCCGGGCTTAAACTGTAAACCTTGCGGAAACTGACCGTGCGGCGAGGAACTTCTGCGGGAAGGTGAGATCTGCGAGGTTCGGGACTTCTTTTGCGATGTCTAAAGGCTGAAAACTGAAAACGCTGATGCTTCTTGGTGTTGTCACGGTGAATCTGCAAAACGCTTGGGCTGATCTGCAAATCAAAAACGCTAGGGCTGAAAATGGTCCTGTTGTCGCCGGTTGTTCTGCAAATGCAAAACGCTAGGCTGATCTGTTGTGTCTTGACGACACCGGGGCTAGTCTATTGTGCACAAATCGCCAAGGCTGATATGATACAAAAACGCTAGGTCTTCTGTGGAGAAAACGCCAGAGTAGTCGCGGGGGTTGGTCTTGCTGAGAAGTTGCCTGTTGAGCAAGGTGCTCCTACTGCCTCTTCTGCCAGAAAGTGCTAGCTCTAGTTTGCTTATATACAAACTTAGCAAAATTGCCCTACCTACTTTCCAACAAAAGTCACTTAAATTATTAAGTGAAAAAATGTCAAAAATAGGGAAAATAGGTTAAATGCACTGGAAAATTCCCCTGAAAGATTCTGATGGATTCTGATGGGAATGCTTATGATCATGCTGTGTGCAACCAGAGGATATGCATCAACACTAAGTGCCTAGGCATGCACGGTCTGCCAACAGACTCACAAAAGTGCCAAAACACTTCTAAATCTAGACTGACTGGATTGACTGAACCCTTGTCGTGTTGTAGCTTGTCCACGGACACATAGGGTTGGATGTGTTACGTGACATCCCCTCCTTTTCAAAGTGAGGTACTGGTACCGAACTGAATGGCGTCGAGGGAGATCGCCAATAGCATCCGGAATCCTGGAAGGGACTCTTCGTCGGCCCACTATGATGTGTGGGTCGTGCGGTACTTGAACTTCATAAAGTTCTGCAACGCTTGCTTCTTTGGGCGCGCCGAAAGCGACACAAAGTCTTTTGTGGCTCCTTCGATGCTTCAACTTCGTCTAGAGTCATGCTTCTTTCTTCTTCAAGAATCTCCATGGCTAAAAATTCCTGAAACCATTTCCAACACAAAACCATGAGCATACCTATTCCATGTAAAGTGAGTGGAAAAAATCTTGTCGTCCTAATAGACTCTGCATGCAATGTAGATGAACAAAGAGACGGAGTGCCAAACCGTTCACCACACACACGAACAATGAGATCGAATCTTTCTCTTATAATCTAAAGCAATCAACTATGGCAATTCACAACGGAAATGCCTATGCTTGGTGCTCATATCTTCATGTGCTCTGTCTACAACTATGTCATGCCAAGGAAGAGACATGGAATGTGACTTCCTTACATGCATGCTTTTCATGAACAATCCGCATACAATTCTGCTCATTCATGAGTGAAACATGCTCAACGTACAATGTCATGCCTAGGAAAAGGGATCACATAAAGACGCTCACTAAAATACAGGAAACGATCACGAATGAAACACTCGTACAATGCGTGCGTATAAATCATGCAAACACATAGTACTTCCTATAAGGGTTCTTTGGACCTAGGCTCGGAGCCAAGATCGGTTCTTCCTGAAGGGGTGCTTTGGACCTAGGCTCGAGAGCCAAGATCGATCCTTCGTGATTGATCGAATCTGCAACGAGGTTAGCTTCGCTAGAAAAAGCATCAACTAACTCATCATCCTTGTGAGCAATCACGTCATCTTCATGCAAATCATCATGCTTGTGAGAAATCACATCTTGATCATGCAAATCATCATGCTTGTGAGAAATCATATCTTGATCATCATGCTTGTGAGAAATCACATCTTGATCATCATGCAAATTATCATGCTTGTCATTCAAATCATCATGCAAATCTTGTGTATCATGCTTTGGAGAAGAAGAGACTGAGAGAGACTCCTTTTCCCGAATCTCTTGCATTTGTGCCTGCACTTGAGAAAAGAGTCGCAACAACTCTTGCATGTGTCGCGCTTGCTCATGCTCACGCTCTATGGCTGCCTCTCTTTCTGCTTCTCTTTCTGCTTTTCTTTCTGAATGTCTGCGATCCATTTCTGTCATTCTTTCTACTCTTCTTGCTTCGCGTTCCTAACTTCCTGTCCATAAAAATCTGCTCCAACTCCTCCATAGGAATTAGTGCAATCCTTGGCGTAGATGGGGAAGGGGGAGGGTTCGAAAAACCTCTTGGTGGGGAAAATTCTTCTTCGTCTCTCTCATGCTCATCACCTCCAAGCAAAGTATCCATTCCGCTTCGAGTGATGACCATCCACTGAAGTCGTGGGTTCTTGTGGTCTTGGGTTCTTAAGTTCACGAGGAACTTGGGTTCTTGGGAGTCTTGGTTCTTGGGTTCTTGAGGTTCTTGAGGGTCTTGGGGTTCTTGAGGTTCTTCTTTCGCTTGCAATCTGTCTTAGAGAAGGATCTTCTCTTCACCCGAGTTCTGCTCTTCTCCGCAGGTGCACCCCTTGGCGGCCTTGCACTCACATCAAGGTTGCTTTTTCCCACCTCACGTCGATTGGCCGGCCGTTAAGTGCACGGTCTGCTCTCAATGAGTGAAAAGAGGCACAAGGGGAGGCTGGACAAGCCCTTCTTTCCTGGGATTCCTGTCACTCTTCAAAACACGATTAGGAATCGACACGCCCAAGTAAACTTGGGTTCATGCGACCGCAACAAGCAGAAAATTTCTTGTGATTCTTGTGGTTCTTTCCTTGAGTGATACAGAACACTGCCAAAGCTCTGTTACCAATGTAAGGTGCAACGGAATGAATGTTTTAACTTTGCTCAAGATGAGTGCTCTGAATTGTGCTCAAGGTTCCTTTTGTTCTTATGGAAGGGAGAGCCTTCCGTTCTTAATGAGAGAGTGCAATGGACACAAACAAAGTGAATGGACACTATGCGTGAAAGTGTATGAGACTGAGAGATAGAGAGAGAAGAGAATACGACACCAAAGATGTTGTCAAACCCTCCTCCGAAGGCCCCACTCTCTATGGCGAGAGCGGTCTACTTATGATTGCAGAAATCTCTACAATGCTTGGACTTGCCGACAATGTCGATGACGATGAGGACGACGACGAGAGGGGCTGAAATCTGTAAATGCTAATGGCTGAAATCTGCAAATCTTTATCTGCTCAATTTTGACGGTGACGACGGCGATGACGACGGCGATGACGACGACGCGCTGAAAACGCAGATGCTGAAATCCGCGTTTTTCCGGGCTGAAACTGTAAACCTTGCGGAAACTGACCGTGCGGCAAGGCACTGTTGCGGGAAGGTAAGATCTGCGAGGTTCGGGACTTCTTCTACAATGTCTGAAGGCTGAAAACTGAAAACACTGATGCTTCTTGGTGTTCCGTCGAGGTGAATCTGCAAAACGCTTGGGCTGATCTGCAAATCAAAAACGCCAGGGCTGAAAATGGTAATGTTGTCGCCGGTTGTTCTACAAATGCAAAACGCTAGGCTGATCTGCTGTGTCTTGACGACGCCGGGGCTGATCTGTTGTGCACAAATCGCCAAGGCTGATTTGATGCAAAAACGCTAGGTCTTCTGTGGAGAAAACGCCAGAGTAGTCGCAGGGGGTTGGTCTTGCTGAGAAGTTGCCTGTTGAGCAAGGTGCTCCTGCTGCCTCTTCTGCCAGAAAGTGCTAGCTCTAATTTGCTTATATACAAACTTGACAAAATTGCCCTACCTACTTTCCAACAAAAGTCACTTAAATTAATAAGTGAAAAATGTCAAAAATAGGGAAAATAGGTTAAATGCACTTGAAAATTCCCCTGAAAGATTCTGATGGATTCTGATGGGAATGCTTATGATCATGCTATGTGCAACCAGAGGATATGCATCTACACTAAGTGCCTGGGCATGCACAGTCTGCGAACAGACTCACAAAAGTGCCAGAACACTTCTAAATCTAGACTGACTGGACTGACTGAACCCTTGTCGTGCTGTAGCTTGTCCACGGACACATAGGGTTGGATGTGTCACGTGACAATCTAGCAGTTCAGAGGAGGGGAGCTCATCCTCTGCTGACAGAGAGAACAAGAACAAGAAGACCAAGGAGTTCAAAGATGGGGTCACACGGTCAGGTTTGACAAACTACCAGGACAACCATCAAGCCCTTTGGGAGTTCATACATCAGATTGACATCGCCTTCTCGAGAGGTCACTTCTTGGAACGCTCCAAGGTAAGGGCGGTATTTACTTGAGAGGAGATGCACAGACATGATCGTCTTGTTACGTAGAGAAGCGCCTAAGAAGTGGGTAAAATCCTCTTCAATTTTACCCACTTCTGCTTGGATAACGAAAGAATATGAAGATGTCATCATGGCTTGGCATCATCAGAGAATGACTAAGAAAGATACGTTGGATGACTACTGCCAGAGATTTTGGGATACCTATTTGCCAATGTCCTCATTTCGATGGGTCACTTTGAGGGACCAGATTGAGCGGTTTTGTTGTGGTTTGCCAAAAGAGATTCAACGATATTGTTTGCTACAGAAGTCTGACTCCATTCACAGACTTATGGGAGGTTTTGGTATGGATGCCAGCTCATTGACTTATCCTACGGACAAAGCCGGTGTCCACCTCAACAAGGTAAGAACCTTCCAGTGAAGAGAAAGAATCAAGGTAACCGGATAAAAGTTCATCAGACGATTTCGAGAAGTAAGGGACTCAGATGATAGTGCATCCGAGGGTTCTAACAAACCAAGGGAACCGGATGAAAGTTCATCAAAGGATTGCAGAGAAGTAAGGGAATCAAATGATACTGCATCCGAAGGATCCGACGAAGCAAGGAAATCAACTAATGGAGCCAAAAGTTATTGATCACCAAGTTGAATCTCATGCGGTGCGGACTGCACAAGAGGAAGCAACTCCACTCCTTTGTCACAGATTGCCTCACTAATTTCCCTTTGAGGTTTTGGGGATACTAACAGGCTAACAGTATTTTGTGGAATGGCTTTATAAGCATATATGCACTGAATTGGAAATTCCTTGATTGAGCTGAAGACGTGCTCTTTCATGTGTGTGTTGCTAGAGACATGTTGAGAAAGATGAAATGTCTACAGCATTTTCTCTAATGAATGATTTGAACTTAGTGCATCTAGACATTGTTAGAGATTGACGAGATCTGGATGTGATGGCTAAGTGAATGTCAACTGAATGAGATTCTAGTGCATCAAGATGTCTAGCTGGACTCGATATTGTTGTGAGTGCATCAAGAGTTCCGGAAGGATGAGATGGTTGCACAGTAATCTAGGTGCATCAAGATTCAAGAGTTCTGGACAGAATGAGATGGCTAGATTGAATGATTGAAACACAAGTTTTCAGTGCGAACTAAGTGTGTGATTTGTGAATTGCATGCTATGTGGATGTATTGTCATGTGGGGATGGTCATGGGCATGGTTTTCTTGATTGAAATGTGAAAAGAAAGGATATGACTCTTATAGTAGCAAGATTTAGTAGATCAAGACATCCATGAAAAGATCAGTGCGGTCTGGATGTGATTGCTAAATGGTTACAATGATCATGATTTGTATCTGAGACCCTTGACAAAAGTGAGATTGATCAATGATTGATGTCTTTGTAGAGTGTTTGATTGGTGGATCTGGTGCATGGGTACATAGAGTCCGTATCTACTGAAGAAAGTTTTTGTCCTTTGGCTCTTTTGCACGCGTAATCGAGGGTGATTACAATTCTTTCAAGAGGGGGGAATGTCACAAAGTGATGACGTGGTGTGCCCAATTAGAGGAGAAATGGCCGAGTCGACAAGAGCAAGTAAAACCTAAAGAACTAACCCAAAAAGTGTGGCTGAGGGGCCTAAACAAAAAAGGCTAGGGTTCTTGAAAACCTAACCCTACCCAACTTATGGAGCACCGACCGAGAGGCCTAAAACCCTAAAAACATCATAAGCTTGACCTCTGCTGATTTCCGTAAACTACGCTGACAATGATGACGAGGCAGATGTACGGATTTCTGCGTTTTGTGTTGGCTGCAATTTCCTCAATTTTCGCATGCTTTTGGTGGTATATGCTTTTGGGTGCTTGTACATTTGGATCATAAGCTTTTGGAGCTCTTCTTTTGGGCATCGCTTGTAAGTTTAAAAGAGCTTAAAGAGCCACTCTTCCGTAGAGCATCTAGACATAGAGTCTCGAAGAGATTTGGACCCTCGGCAGTTGTACTTTGTGAAGAGCAATATTAAAGAAATACCGGAAGGGGCACCAGTCTTTGGAGCGAGTGCATCTTGGCTCGAAACTCCACCATGTCGTGTCGTGTCGACTCTCTCTCTCTCTCTCTCTCTCTCTCTCTCTCTCTCTCTCTCTCTCTCTCTCTCTCTCTCTCTCTCTCTTTTTTTTTTTTTTTTTGGAAAAAGTCGGGGCAGTATATTACTGAGTACAAAATAATCCCAGCAGATGCCAAAATAGCCTATCACGTGGGGTGTACAAGCTGAATGAAAGGAGGAGAGCCACTATAGTGACTACTCGACTAGAACAATCTCATGGTGGTCAGTGTGAGGAGTGGAGGAGAAACCACTGAGGAGGGGCATAATGCCAAGTAATCTAACCACCTGTCAGTGTGAAGAAGAGTGGGGATCGTGCCCAACGCCGAAGGAAGGCAAATCGACGAGCCTCGGCTGCTCTAGATGTACCGGAGGAGGAATCCCACTGCCAAATCAAGGTGTGAATGGTGTCTAGCCAAATGGCAGTGAGGATATCCTGAAGCAGTTGTGGAGCCGCACTGAGAATGTGAAGGCAACGAGCTCTCCAAATATTCCATAGTGTAATACTAGTGATGACTAAAAAAACTGCATCACGTGTCTGCGTATCTCCCTGCCAAGCAATCTGTGGTAGCATAGCCAAAATCCCTCGTCGATAACCAGTGGAAGTAAGCTTACCCCTCTCTCTCTCTCTCTCTCTCTCTCTCTCTCTCTCTCTCTCTCTCTCTCTCTCTCTCTCTCTCTCTCTCTCTCTCTCTCTCTCTCTCTCTCTTTAAGTTCAGTGATTTTACAGTTATGTTTGTGTGCTGCTATTGATTTCTCGCTTGGAGTATCCAAGCCTATAACACTCACGGTTGCTTTTAGCCGAGTTATTGAAACCGTTGACCTTCAAGAACCCTATAGCTCTTGGGCGTCAACTTTTCTTACCAATTTCTTTTGGGCATGCGTGCCTTTATAAGGAAGCCTAAGGAGACTTCTCATAGATCAGCACAAGGTTGTGAGATTGCAATGTGCCTCCCCGACAGTTCTATCTATGATCATCTATAAAGAAAGAATTACCATGAAGAACGTTTGGATTAGGGGAGAACTACACTCTATTGTATCTCATCTTCAAAACTCTTTTGAATTCAAGAGTTTGCCATCTTCAATTTAGCCATGTGTTTGTTGTAGATGCACCGCTTTGCCGACGGCTTGCAAGTTGCACAAGATCACTTCTATACCAATTTGATCCAAGAAAATTATACGAGGTTTCTTGAAAGATTTTCCGACTTGAAAAAAATAATCTAATTGCTTTTGGCACTCTCTCACCCATGCCCCCTGTTACAAGGGCTTATCGAACGATTAAAAAAAAGCCATGTCAAGATAATTTTTAAGGCATTCTCTTTTCAAAAAAAACTGTTGGAACCCCTAAAGCAGATCCTAACAATAACAGCCCAACAAACTTGGGCATTCTCATCATTCAATGGGCTCGACATTGGGATCTTTGGACATTACTTCTCTTTGGGATTTTTGGTCATCACAAGGTGCCGTGCAATGGGAATTAATTAAGGCTTAAGGCTTTGGGCTTTAGGCCACAAAATGGCTGCCCATGAGGTAAACTTAAACATAAGCAATGTGAACTTGGGGTATTTTTTTTAAAAAGACAACCAGCGAGGGGCAAGGACGAAGGAGGTTGCGCCAGAGCTTTTGAGCTCGTGCCTACTTATACAAAGCCCAGATGGCGGAGAGCAAGAAACAAAAGTTAATCAAGATCCTATGGCGAATCTTTTTTACTTGGTGAGCCAAACGTCCTTTTTCGACTCTTTGTGTAAGGTGCAGCGGAAGTGAATGTTGAACTTTGCTCAAGATGAGTGCTCCGAACTATGCTCAAGGGTTCCTTTTACTTACGGAAGGGAGAGCCTTCCATTCCTTTAGTGAGAGAGTGCAATGGACACAAACAAAGTGATGAACACTGTGAATGAAGGTGTATGAGACTGAGAGATAAGAGAGAGAAGAATACGACACCAGAATGTTGTCAAAAACCCTTCTCCAAAGGCCCCACTCTCTATGGTGAGAGCAGTCTACTATTGATTGCACAAATCTCTACAATGCTTTGGACTTGCCGACGATGTCGACGACGATGAGGACGACGACGACACGGGCTGAAATCTGAAAATGCTAAGGGCTGAAATCTGCAAATCTTTATCTGCTGAATTCTGACTCTATGTTGGTGACAATGTTGATGGTGACGATGCGACGACAACGCGCTGAAAACGCAGATGCTGAAATCTGCGTTTTCCGGGCTGAAACTGCAAACTTCGGTGGATCTGACCGTGCGGAGAGGATCTGCTGCGGGAAGGTGAGATCTGTGAGGTTTGAGACTTCTCCTACGGTGTCTAGCTGCTGAAAACTGAAAACGCCGATGCTAACTGAGGTTCTGTCGCGGAGAATCTGCAAAACGCTGGATGGTTATGCTGATGCAAAAACGCTAGGCTGAATGTTGTCTTGCTGTGGAAATCTGTTAACGCTAGGGCTGATCTGCTGTTCTACTACTGCCGGGGCTGATCTACTATGCAAAACGCTAGGGCTGGTCTGTCATGCAAAAACACTAGGCCTTGCTTGTTGCAAAACGCTAGGGTTTGCTAGAGGGATCTTGCTGAGCAGGTGCTTGTTGAACGCTCTGTTCTTGCTGCCTCTTTTGCCAGAAAGTGTTAGCGCTAGGTTTCTTTATATACATGCTTGACTAATTTGCCCTATCCAATTCCCAACAAAAGTCACTTAAAAATAATAAGTGAAAAATGTCAAAAATAGGGAAAATAGGTCTATGCACTGTAAAAAATGCTCCTGATGGATTCTGATGGAAATCTGATGATCATGTTATGTGCAACCAGAGGATATGCATCTAATTTAAGTGTATTCATGCACGGTCTTGAGCAGACTCACAAAAGTGTCAGATCACTTCCTAAGCTAGGCTAACTGAACTGAAGTGAACCCATGTCATGAAGTAGCTTGTCCACGTATACATAGGGTTAGATGTGCACGTGACATCCCCTCCTTTTCAAAGTGAGGTACTCGTACCGAACTGTATGGCGTCGAGAAAGATCACCAACAGCGTCTGGAATCCTGGGAAAGACTCTTCGCCGTCCCACTTTGAAGCGTGGGTCATGCAATACTTGAACTTCATAAAGGTCTGCAACGCTTGCTTCTTTGGGCCACGCCGAAAACGAAAGTCATCTGTGGCTCCTTCAATGCTTCAACTTCGTCTATAGTCATGCATCTACCTTCTTCAAGAATCTCCGAGGATGAAAAATCCTGAAACCACTTCCAACACAAAAACATGAACATACCCATTCCATGTAAAGTGACTGGGAAAATACTATTCCTTCGAAAAAACTGTGCATGCAATGCAGATGAACAAAGTGACGGAGTGCCAAACCGTTCATCAAACGCACGCACACAATGGGGTCGAATCTTGACTTTCAATATATAACTGTGGCAAAACATAATGGAAATGCCAATGCTTGACGCTAAAACCTTCTTGTGCTCTTTCAGATACTGTGTCATGCCAAGGAAGAGACATGGAATGTGAATTCCTTGAATGCAAACATTCATGAGTAATCCGCATACATCCGTACTCATTCATGAGTGAATCATGTTCATCGTACAATATGTCATGCCTCTAAAAAGGGATCACATAAGGACAGCGACTAAAATACAGGAAAGCGTCACAAATGAAACACTCGAACAATGCGTGCTGACTAATCATTTGAACACATAATACTTCATGTGGGGGTTCTTTGGACCTCGACTCGATAGCCAAGATCGGTTCTTCGTGATTGATTGAATCTGCAATGAGGTGAGCTTCACTAGACAAAGTATCAACTAAACCATCATCCTTGTAAACAATCACATCTTTGTCATGCAAATCATCCTACTTGTGAGTAATCACATCTTGATCATGCAAATCATCATGCTTATCATTATATATATATACCTAGATGAATCCAGGATAAGCCCAAATTCACCCTTGAAGGAAAGTGCAAGGTATAGACCCATGGTAGTCACCCACAAGACGATATAACCATTAGCTCCATCATGCATAGTAGTGACTAAATACCACAACATCCCCACTAACGTCGTCAGTGCCCAATAGTGGGTGTAGAACTAGGTACTAACATATGCTCCCCAACACAACACACACCACACGCACACATACATGAGCATACATCAACCCAAAATTCAGCGTACTGAGTTTCTGTCATGACTCCGGAGATCAAGGGCACACTCAGCCATAATGAAGCCTAGCACTAAAAGAAGCATGAAATCGAAAAAATTAGCACAAATGAGGTAGTTGATAGGGCATACGCACCACAAAAGATAGAAAGAATTAGCACAATATCAATTGGTCGTAACTCGGACGAAAACTTCACAATGTGAAGTCTGCATGTCCGCTATACGACTAAAAAATATACCTAGATGAATCCAGGATAAACCCAGATTCACCCTTGAAGGAAAGTGCAAGGTATAGACCCATGGTAGTCACCCACAAGACGATATAACCATCAGCTCCATCATGCATAGTATTGACTAAATACCACGACATCCCCACTAACGTCGTCAGTGCCCAATAGTGGGTGTAGAACTAGGTACTAACATATGCTCCTCAACACAACACACACCACACGCACACACACATGAGCATACATCAACACAAAATTCAGCGTACAAATCATGTGTCATGCTTTGGAAAAGAAGAGACTAAGAGAGTCTCCGTTTTCGGATTCTTTGCCATCTTCGCCTGCACATTAGAAATGAGAGATGAAGAATGAACAGCTTGCTCTCCAGGGTAGAATCCGTACGTACGTACGGTACCATTCCGTACGGTACGGTACAGTACGGCATAAAAAAAAATTTGGGCGTTTTCAGCTCGGACAAATTCCGCTAGGGAGCGCTTTCAGATGGGCTTATTAGTGTGAAGGGGGGGAAGCCTTAGGCTTTTTTAATCGACCACTGTAGCAAAAGAGTCTCTGTTCTATTACAAAGAAGTCTGCAGAGCAGTGCACAGAGTCATGCAAAGCCGAGCTACGCGCGTGAAAAGGTACTGCTTCTACCACCATGCACTCCGTACTCTTCTCGCACTCCGTACTCCTCATGTGTGTGCACTCTTTTGCATTTGCAATGTGCAGGATTCATTGGATCTTGATTCAGTTTGTATGGTATATGCCTACTTCTGGCTGATGCCATGGACATGATGTTTGTAGTTGTTGTTTGGTTTTATGATTTATGGTCATTGGTTTTCTCATTGAGTATTGAGTCTTGAGTCATTAAGTTTTATGATCAATATGTTCATTTTAAGCATTGCATTGTTAATGAGGCTAAATTTTGAAAGGTCTGTGAACTTAAATTTAGTGTAATTGTCTCTTTTTACAAATGGTACGTACCTATCACGTACCTAAAGGTTGGTTCAGTACGGAAGTACGTTCTGTACGTACCTAAACCGTACTGTACACTACGTACCTTTCCACCTTGTTGCTCTCCACGAATGACAAGAGGAGAGTCACTTTTGGCATTGAAAATAAACGTATTTTCCGCCCAATCAATGAGAGGGTTATGCTCACGAAACCATCGAATGCCCAAAAGCATATCACATCCTGAAAGAGGAGAGACTACAAATTTTCTGTGGAAGGACACTCGTTGAACAGTGAACAAAACATCAAGGCACTCTTGCGTGATAAGAGAGTCCATACCGGGAGAGAAGCTTAACACCTCGAAAAAAGATGTCTTGCTAACCTCCAAGCAGACTCTTTCGACAAGAGAGTCGCTAAGTAAATCATTATCATACAAATCATGTGTGTCATGCTTTGGAAAAGAAGAGACTGAGAGAGTCTCCGTTTTCGGATTCTTTGTCATCTTCGCCTGCACATTAGAAATGAGAGATGAAGAATGAACAGCTTGCTCTCCACGAATGACAAGAAGAGAGTCACTTTTGGCATTGAAAATGAATGTATTTTCCGCCCAATCAATGAGAGGGTTATGCTCACGAAACCATCGAATGCCCAAAAGCATATCACATCCTGAAAGAGGAGAGACTACAAATTTTCTGCGGAAGGACACTCGTTGAACAATGAACAAAACATCAAGGCACTCTTGCGTGATAAGAGAGTCCATACCGGGAGAGAAGCTTAACACCTCGAAAAAAGATGTCTTGTTAACCTCCAAGCAGACTCTTTCGACAAGATAGTCACTAAGTAAATCATGCCTACTGCCTGGGTCAAACAATATGACAAAACGCTGACCCTTAACATGACCATAACACTTAATAAGAGACTCATCAATGGAAGGATCATGAAAAACTTGGATCACACTCGTGTTCTCATTTATGAGAGAGAAAGTGGGTTCTGTGGGTTCTTTAGTTTCATTAGATTCAAGCTTAGGACATGTTCTTTTTATGTGACCCTTGATGTGACAATGAAAACAACGACCTTCCTTAGAATAAATGCTTTGTTCTTCCAACGTGATGTATCCTCCTAAAATGCCTTGTTCTGCCTTTTCATCTAGAGTGAGCTTAGGTTTAGCAATTGTGTAGCTAACATCCTTAGGTTCATTTGGAGAGTTCTTTTATAAAAGACTATTGGAAGATTGGTTGGAAGAGTTACCGTTCTTACCATTCTTACCGTTCTGAGAGTTCTGAGGAGTCTGAGAGGTACTTGTGGAAGTCCATTTTTCCTTGGGCTTTCCCTTGTTGTGCTTCATCTCTTGTGCTAGAGTGTCACAAAACGGGAACGTACACGGGCACTTAGAAAATCTGAAAATTATAATTCTTTGAAAACATGAGAGAAGGGAGAAGATCGACACAGTATTGGGGACCAGAAGATGGGTTGGTCCCCCCCCCCCCGTTAAGAGTATTCTTTTATTCAGGGAGAATTCTTATACAAGCACGAGAACCCGAGGAAACCCCTCCGTTCTATAGTCTTAGACCCGAAGGTCCTGCTTTCCCGTAAAGGGCTTGGGCACAAGGCCGTTCCTTCCCGTGAGGGACTTAGGCGCGAAGCCGTACTTTCCCGTAAGGGACTTACGCGTGAAGCCGTACTTCTCGTGAAGGGCCTTCCCGTGAGACAGGAGATTCCTACAAAACAAACCAGGAAGACCCTAGGCATATGATCTGCTTTGATCGTTTTCTTGATTGGTATAAAGTGTGCTTGCTTGCTAAACCTGTCCACAATGGTCCAGATCGCGTTATTTCCAGTCTGAGTTCTAGGGAGGTCCATGATGAAGTCCATGGCAATACTTTCCCAAGGTTCATTAGGCGCAGGCAAAGGTTGTAGCAACCCAGGCGTCTTATGCCGATCATACTTCACTTTTTGGCAAACCAAACATTCCCTGACATACTTATCAATGTCTGCTTTAAGGCTAGGCCAAAAGAAATATCTTTCCATTGCTAAGGTCGTAGGGAGAATACCCCGATGACCCGCATAAGGCGAAGCGTGTGCTTCATCCATGATCTTCTTTCTTAATGGTTCCGCCACACATATAGCCTGATGGTGGTAGAGATAACCGTCCCGAATGGAATAGGGAAACTCATTCTCTCCACGATGTAGCTTTCCCCAAATGGTGGAGAAGTCTAGATCATTCGGATACAAATCCGGTAGTGCTTCTAATTCTTGGTGATACACCGAAGTGATAGCGTTCACCCTTGGCCGCCTAGACAATGCGTCTGCAACCACATTCTTACTCCCAGCCGTGTGAAGGATCTGGAAGTGAAACATAGACAAAAAGTTTGCCCATCTCATCTGCTTCTCAGATAGTTTCCTTTGCGTAAGAAAATACCGCAAACTCTGGTGATCAGTCTTGATCACAAAATCCGCTCCTAGAAGATAGTGCTTCCAATTGGATAAGGCGTGAATCACAGCCGTGAGTTCCTTTTCGTAGATTGATGCATGCAACTCTGCATCCTGAAGCCGTCTGCTTTCATAAGCCACTGCATGGCCTTCTTGGTTTAACACTGCTCCGATGCAATCACCTGAAGCATCGTAGTGAACCTCAAATGGTTTCCTTAAGTCAGGCACTATCAAAATAGGTCCATGGCTTAGCAAGTACTTGAGCCGATCAAAAGCTCCTTGTTGTCTCGATCCCCATCTGAAAGGAATCTTCTTCTTTGTCAAATCATGAAGTGGTCCTGCTACATGAGCAAATCCTCGGACAAACCTTCGATAATATGAACATAATCCCAGAAAGCTACGTACATCATGTACCGTAGTGGGAATAGGCCAATCTTCTACCACTCGGATCTTGGCAGGATCCATACTCACTTTATTGTGGGAGACTATATGGCCGAGATAGTGTATCTCAGAGAGAAAGAACTCGCTCTTCTTTGCATTCACATGCAACTCATGCTTTCGCAATTCTTGAAACACTAAGTCCAAGTGCTTCCGATGTTCCTCTTCTGACTTAGAGAAGATGAGTATGTCGTCAAAGAATACTCCCGTAAAAGCTCAATACGGGCTGAAAATGCGGTCGATCATGCGATTGAACGTCGCAGGAGCATTGGTCAAGCCGAAAGGCATTACCAAGAATTCATATAGTCCAAAGGTTGTGCGGAAAGCAATCTTATGGACATCCTCAGGGGCGATCCGTATCTGATGATACCCACTCTTTAAGTCTATGCGACTAAAGACACTTGCACCCTGCAACTTATCAAGTATATCATCAATCCGAGGGATCGGAAAGCGATTCTTGATTGTGATCTTGTTTAAAGACCTATAGTCTATGCACATTCGAAACGTGCCATCTTTCTTCTGCACCAGTAGAACTGGAGAGCAGTAGGGTGAAGCACTTGGCCGTACAAACCCTTTCTCTAGAAGCTCGTTGACTTGCTTCAAAATTTCCTCTTGCTGAGCAAGACTTACCCGATAAGGGGGTTGATTGGGAGGCGAGCTACCTGGTATGAGATCTATGCGGTGATCTTCCGGGCGTACCGGAGGGAGTTCATCAGGAAGTGTTTCCGTGAAACAATCCTTGTACTTTTCAATAAATTGAAGACGCTTAATTTCCAGACTAGAGAGAGAGTCCCTACTAGTTTTATCCTTTGCAAAAATCAAGTAAGCAAAAACACACTTCTTCATTTCTTTCTTAATGGAGATATGGCTTACAATTGGGAACTGCCAATCTCCTGCATCAGCTTGAATCTTTATTTTCTTACCCCCATGATCAAAAGTGAGGGTCTTTTCCACATAATCGGGAATAGGTGTCATGTGAAAGTGCCATGGCATACCCAAGATGATATCACATCCCTCGATGGGTGCCATCAAAAATGATTCGCGGTCCTTGTACTCGCCAATCCGAAGATTGAGCTGTCCTTGCACGGGAGTTGCATTGGTTGTCAACCCCTCGAATGCCGATCCGGATGTAACCGGTGTGCCAAGCTGAGCCGGTGTAAGGCACAAACGTTCTGCAGTATCCAGGGAGATGAAGTTATCCATGGATCTTGGATCATAAAGAATCAGTACTCGCTGGTTGTTCAAAGACCCCCAGCCCTTCAGAAGTTGACGCTTCCCTTTCTCTGTTTCTGTGTTTCCTTGAACATTTGGGATTGAGTTCGAGCTTGGTGGTGCGGGTTCCTTCCTTGCTTTCTCTTGCCTCGTAGAGGCTTGTTCTTGCCGTTGCTGCTTTAGCGGGCAATCCGGTTTCATATGTCCTTTCTCGCCACAGTAGAAGCATCTTCCTTCCTCTCTGAAAGTTTGAAGTTGAGTAGGAGAAAGATACTTAGTTCGCTTGCCAGTGCCCTCTGGCTTCTTAGAATGATCATCGTCCCTCGATGGAGGACGTTTTCTTCCTTGGCCCCCTTGGTCATCGTAGACCCCTCTTTGTCTTGCACGGTAAGTGCTATGCTCCATCTTTCTGGGCGTCCAGTTGAGTGCAAATCCTCAGCAATGATTGCTGACTCCATCATCCTCTGAAGAGTATCATGCGGATACACCTTCATACTCTTTCGAAGCTGCGGTTGGAGACCCGCTTCGAACTTTCTTTTCTTTTCCTCGTCGGCAATCTTCATGAAGGGAGTGACCTTCAGAAGAACCGACCAATACTTGTCCACATAAGTCGTAACTCTTTCATGTTCCTTCTGGGCAAGCCAGTCCCATTCCTTCCGTATGTCCTGCTCGAAGTCAGGCGGAAGAAATTGTTCATAAAATTCAGAATTGAAGCTCTCCCAAGTTCTGGCCTGAGAACCTTCCAGAATCTTGGCTAACCACCAATTACTTGCCGTTTCCTTGAGGTGCATCCCCACATGGCGTAATTTGGATTTTTCTGTGAAGTGCCCATTGGTAAAGGCGACTTCAAACTGTCTGATGAAGGACAGTGCTTTGGAGATGTCTCTCCGTCCGTTGTAGGTTTCGAACTCGATGTCCTTGTCGCCTAATTTGAAGACTCTCATGCGATGTTGAGACTTGCGACCTTGCTTCTTGAATCGAGGCTTATCTTTAGGTTGATGTATGGTAGTGGCGGTAGTAGCTGCTTCCTTCTTCTGACGAGATGATCGAGAAGTAGTATAATCAGGAGAGTAAGATGGAGATGAGATAGAGATGTCCTTGCTCTCGTCTAGCAGAGAGAGCGCTTTTTCCTGGCCTTTCCTTGAAGTAGGCCGTTCATTCCGATCCGAAGATCCTTTGTGCACCTCGGCACGTGCTTCTTCTCTTGCCTCCTGTGGTCTCACGCCAATAGTGTTGTCTGAATGCTTGGCTGCATCACTTCCATTCGTTTTCTTCATTCCGCCCAAAAGCTTTTGGACGTCCGGCAACAGTAAAATTTGTTGCAACTCCGCAAGCTGAGCTTGCACTTGTTGAAGTTCCTCTTCAACGCTTCTCCCTTGGCTCGACATGGTTCTTCCCGTTCTTCCCAGAAGCGTCCTTCTTTGCAGAGAAAGAGAGGAGTCCAAGCTCTGATACCACTGTCACAAAACGGGAGCGTACACGGGCACTTAGAAAATCTGAAAATTATAATTCTTTGAAAACATGAGAGAAGGGAGAAGATCGACACAGTATTGGGGACCAGAAGATGGGCTGGTCCCCCCCCCCCCCCCGTTAAGAGTATTCTTTTATTCAGGGAGAATTCTTATACAAGCACGAGAACCCGAGGAAACCCCTCCGTTTTGTAGTCTTAGACCCGAAGGTCGTGCTTTCCCGTAAAGGGCTTGGGCACAAGGCCGTTCCTTCCCGTGAGGGACTTAGGCGCGAAGCCGTACTTTCTCGTAAGGGACTTACGCGTGAAGCCGTACTTCCCGTGAAGGGCCTTCCCGTGAGACAGGAGGTTCTTGCAAAACAAACCACACAAAGCAGCAATTCTCAATGCGTATCAACACCTTATACCTGTCGCTCCTTGCTCGGAGAATCAACTTCCGTACTCAGTCGTCACGCGAGCACTTGCAAATTCCGTCGCCAGTCTCTGCTCCAGAATCCCAGCGCTTGCACTTCCTGCTGCTTCCGGTTCCTCCAAACTGAAACGCTGGCTACCCTTTTATAGGGTCTGACACCCGGCAGAAATAGGGGTCCCAAAGCAGAGCTTGGCGCTCCTAGAGAGAGGAGAGAGAAAATCGCGTTTTCTAGAGAGAGGAGAGAGAGAGAGAGATCGCAATTCAGCCCACCCTGCGTTGGTTTTAGCGCTGGCTTTTTCTATAAGAACCTTGCCTGCTTTATTTTATTAATAAAGGGGCCGGTCACTTAAAAGTGACCGGTCACTTTATAAAATAAAGTGTGAACCTGTTCAAACTTTAAAAACTCACTCCGTTAGTGAAAACAATGCTACACGGACACATTCCAAGCGTCCCCGGGTGCAGGACACGACACAGATGCAATGCAAACACAGACTCCTCGCGGGAAAACATCTGTCCTCCCACGACTATTCCTGCTTTTCGTAAAAAGCTTCATTGAACCCATCTTTATTCTTGTGCTTGCGTTCTTAAGCGTATTTTCTTACTCAGTTCGGATTTCCTCCTTAGCCTACGGGATGCCCCCTTACTGATGCACCCGTCACCCATCATGTGACGCATCAGAGGCACTTGTAACCCGGCCCTTTCCACCGAACTTACGGAAACTCCTTCGCGATGTTTACCGTCACCCATCAAATGACACATCAGAGTTGTCCGTTCCGGATGGCAGTTCCTGTAGCTACAATCTTTTTAACAGTTCTTAGTGCACATAATAAAATATCCTAAAAAAGAAGATTAATCATTTAAAATTAAGAAAATAGTCCAATTAGCAACACAGAGCAATAACTACCGGCTGGTTGACATCGACTGGGTCGAGGACTTCGACATCAAACCTGATATAGTCGTCCAACCCGAAAATGAAAGCCTCCTTGCGCTCATCATCCGATTTGCGTAATTGGGTGCCGAGCTGGAAAACACGATTAGAGAAAAACATAACTAGCATACCATTTTGCTTGAGAATGCGCCAATTGTCCTTCAACCGTGCTAGGTACTGTGGGGGCATAAACCGCGCCTTGAGCTTGTCTTGGAAGTCGGCCCAATTGAAGGAAAAGGGTGTGCCTTCGTTAGCTTCCTCTAGGTGCGCGGCCAACTGTGCCTCTTGCCATGCGTGGTACCAATTAATGGCATCACCGGCAAGGTACATGGCTGCCGTCAAAACCTTCCTATTGCCTGTTATCTTAGTTGTCGCAAAATAAGCATTAAATTGATGCAACCAAGAATGAATAATAGTAGCATCCATCTTACCATCATACTTACTGAAAGTCAACTTCTCGGTGACTGGGTTGTTGGAATCCGAATCTCGGCTTGCGCCACTTGATGAACTACCAACATCTTTGGCTGGCTCGGACTTCGAGGTGAGAACCTGTCGGATCAACTCTTGCATGCGTAGTTCTCTCTGTGCCTCACGCTCTGCCTGTCTTTCTTCGGCCGCCAAGCTTGCTCACGCTCCATGGCTTCCTGTCATGCTGCTTTTCTTTCTTTTCGTTCCTCGGCCGCCAAGCGCGCTTCGCGATCCAAGGTTTCGTGTCTGTTTTGGCGTTCACGCTCCTCGGCTTTTTGTCGATCTGCTTTTCTTTCTTTTCGTTCCTCGGCCGCCAAGCGCGCTTCGCGCTCCACAGCAACGCGATTCGCTTCCTGTTGTTGTGCCATCATGTCCATCATTGACTTGACCAAAACCTCCATAGGATTTGATGCAATCCATGGCGTAGATGGGAAAGGGGGAGGGTCAGAAAAACCTCCTGGTGGGGAAAATTCTTCTTCGCCACTGCCATGCTCATCACCTCCATGCGAAGTATCCATTCCGCTTCGGGTAATGACCATACACTGAAGTTTTGGGTTCGTAAGTTCACGAGGAACTTGGGTTCTTGTGGGTCTTGGGTTCTTGGGTTCTCGAGGTTCTTGAGTTCTTGAGGTTCTTGAGGTCCACCATACATTTGTATGACACTTCTACATGATGTGCACTATATATTTAACATTTTCATTTTGCACCTAACCGCAAGACGAAATGTTTAACTATTCACATTGCTTTTATGTAGCTTGATTCAAACATTGTCCTCCGGCTTGCACAATTGGATGACACCCATACGGCGTACACGATTACCAGGTCGGTAGTGCAATTCAATTTTTAGTTTGTTGATGCTTTCTATATTTTTTGAGTTTGTCAATGCTTTCTTAAGTTTAGTTTAGCCACATGTTTTCCTCACTAGTGCATGCTCAATCTCGATCATTGAATCTATATATCAATAGACACACTCTTCTTTTCTCACAATTCAGCAATTCAACTTATGTATTGCAATCTCAATGCACTCTGTACATTAAGTCTATATATCAAATAGACACGCACCTTTTCTCACAGTTCGGCAATTCAACTTATGTATTGCCCAGTACTTAATGCTCTCTGTACATGTTTACTTTATTCCTAAGTCATTGATGTGAATCTACGTATGTCCTTTTGCAATGCATCTTATATATTGCAGTTCAACGTTCTCCTCTACATAACGATCTGTCGCACGAGGACAACCCTTTATCCAAGCGTTTTCCTCCTCAAATATGTTTTGCACTAGGTTTTGTGATCGACAACCGAGACTCCTTGCTCCCTCCAATTGTGACAACACGTAGACTCTCTCTCTCTCTCTCTCATGTTCTATGAGAAATAAGAGAAAATTGACTAGGCTTTATTTAGAGTAATAAATACACATGCAATTCTTTTTTAAAGTCCGTCAATGCCGTGAAATTGGACCATTTTACAGACAGCTATAGAGGTAATCAATCATCATATACGCAATTCTTTTTTAAAAATTCGTCAATGCGCTTTGTACTTTGTTTACTTCAGTGCTAGATGCTTGATGATGTCATCCTGCATATGTCCTTTTAGGTTCTATAGCAAGGCCCACCATGCAAGACTAGTTATGCCATAAGCAACAGATTTTGCACATACTCAAAGTCAACTTGCCACGTCATCGGCTGGAGTTTCCACGAAGATTGGTAAAAAATAGTTTTAACGTCGCTATGGAAAGCAAGGCTAAGGAGCTATAAAAGGAGAGGGGAGCCATGCTAAGGGGGACTCACAAGGGAGAAAAAGGAGAGTTCTTAACAAGGGCATTCACCAAGGAGAATCCAAGGTTAAAGCAGTTGGTAGAGGCACTCAACAAAGGGAGAAAGAGAGCAAGGGCTAGTTCAAGGGCGAGACGAACAAGTCTGAGGGAGCGAGAGGTGATTACCAGGGTTTGAGAAGCGAGCACCAAGCTTTGACTGCCGTGTATCAAGTGTATCATTCAATGTGTATTTAGTGTATCAAGCATCATCAAGTATTAAGCATTCAAGAAAGCGTCTTTCAAGCCAAGTGGAGGGCCTCCAGCAAAAAGAAGGGATTTCAAGGGCTTCAAGACTTATTGTGGACACTCGCAGGGGAGAAGAGAACGAGGACAAGGATACTCAAACAAGGTAAGACATCGGATTCATAAAGCATCCAGAAGAGACATTCTTCAGAGCATTGAGAAGAGAAGCAACAACAAGAACACAAAGCCGGGAAAAGAGAATCGAAGGAGGGAAAAACTCAAAGGTAATTCAATGCTCGGGGAAAAAAGCCAAAGGAGAGGGAAAAGGAAATACCCGAGCAAGCCAGAAATAATATAACAGTGTTAAAAAAGGGAACAGTGTTGTATTAGATTTTTTATTTCATAAAAGCACGGTCTTTTTAGGGTTCAAAAGTGCAGATCTCCTTATCAAAGCACGAATTGTGGTCAATTTCTCTACCTCTAGGGTAGCCAAAGGCCCGGCACCCGGCTCAAGTAACACATCCTTCTCGAGTAAGATTCATCTCTACCCCACACCGTGAACTAAGGGACACAAAATGAAGAAATACATAAAGCCCTAGTTCCCATTGAGCCACTTAGGATGACAAAAGAGCTTACAAAATGGAGAGATCCAAGAAACTTAAAATCACCATACTCCTTCACCAAAACTTCATTATATCTAATCATAAGGACAGGACATATTAGCTACCTTTGTATTTCTACAATTGGCATTCGCACTATTAAAAGCTCGCAAAAATGTTCTAGGATTTCATAAGCATCCATGATATTTTGCTCCCTTATAATATGCTCCACCTGCACAAGTTTAACAAGCACTAGATTGATTACAAAAACATCTCAAAGTTCATGTTCAATTAATGCTACCATTGACCTCGTGCAGGCATGACACACAATACAACAAACACACCCCGATATCACAGACAAGAAAATTCTGATACATCAACTTCTTCCATCATATCATGCTAACGCCATACCCGAATGCAGGCTGTTGACTCCTGTCCATTTTCAAGAAGATGTGCAAGCTCCTTCCGTAACTGTTTCAGCTGGATTCCCCTCTTGTTCTTCAACAATTTTATGCGCGAGGAAGCCAGCTTAAGCAGAGTTTTGCTAAATCAAAATAACAAGTTGTGGTGGGCGATTGTGAACTTGCAGAGAACCTCAATGAGACTGAGCTTTGCATACATAAACACTTACCATTTAAAACCTTTGAACCTGTTGAACCAGCCATCCCACATCTGGTTGATCTGCAACATTTGCAATTCTGCCACGGAACTGTGTGTGTGTGTGTGTGTGTGTGTGTGTGTGTGTGTGTGTGGGGGAGAGAGAGAGAGAGAGAGAGAGAGAGAGAGAGAGAGATCCTAACACCGACACCAGCACCTGTCGCGAGGATGGTATATGTCACGGTGGTTTATTTTTGTGTCTGGCACTGTATCGTGATCGACCCCTATTTCCAGCTCCCATCACAGAGAAGGTAAAGCCCTCAATCTAAGTAAGATGTAGGAGAGGACGATCGTAAATCCAAAGTATGGCAATGAAAAACTAATATTGCTGTGTAGAAAAATCATTGTTGTGACTTTGGTAAAATAATATTGTTGTGTGCACGGGATTAGGCCCAAATTGAGTGTGTCCTGCCCAAGAGCAAGCACCTCATGATATAATCACCCAAACTCAACTAGTCCTCCCACACTAGGTGATCGGACACTCCCTTCACGATTACACACACACGTCCCTCCTTCGGAAGAAAAAATCTTTTTTTAATTGACTTTTTGGATTGTCACTTCCGACGCCTCATATGGGGGGAAGGACTTACAACAACTTGGACTCGAGATTGGGACTGAATTGGAGGGCTAGACTCGACATCATGCCGAACATCATCAAGGCATAGAACTTATACATCTCGCTTATGCAAACATTAGGTCGCTTGTGAAACACTATGAGGGTTCACAAACCTCGCAATGAAACCCGAAGCCATCTCAGAGTCTATTGCTTCTTCTTCCAACATCTTAATAGAACAGACAGTAAGATTGGTGGCTTTTATGCTATTATAACAGCTTGGAAGGATCGGTTGCAAAACAAGCAGGGGAAGCTGAGCATCATGCAAAGAACATGGATGCGTAACGTCTATGTGGAAAAACCAAGAAAACTTCCTAACTGCCCAGGGCATGCCCGTCAACTCCACCAATGTGGTGTGCATGGATTAGGCCCAAACTGAGTGTGGCATGCCCAAGAGCAAGCACCTCATTATATAATCATGGAAGGGGTTACATGCCAAGATGATCTACACCAAGAACTCGACTAGTTGTCAGAGAATTGGGACTAAGGTGCAGCGGAAATTATACATTAACTAGAGTAATCAATTAATTGTGTAACATTGAGCATAATTGAGCATGACAATTGCAGAGCATGCATTAACTTTGATTCAATCACGCATCACACACATGTACTAAAATTGTAAAAAAGAGAGAGAGAGAAGAATTCGACACCAATTGAGGGCCGAACTTTTTGGAGCCGACCCCCCCCTCAGAAAGGACTTTGTATTACTAAATTCTTCTTCTTCAAAAGAGCTTCTTATCAATACAACTAACTAATCGCACTTTTGTCTGCAAAAATTGATGAGATGAAAGCTCTAAAATTTGGTAGAGTCTGCGATTACAATTTTTACCTAAAACACCTCGTTGAACTCAATCCCAAGGCCCTAAACACCTCGGGTGATAGGATCTCCGAGGATTAAGCAAGAATCAGGTTGGAAAGAAGATATGTAAGCATTAAGAAGTAATAACCTACATAGTTAAATAGTATAAACTTAAGTAGCCATAGCTATACAGACTTGTGTGTGTGTGTATGTGGGGGGGGGGGGGGGGAGAGAGAGAGAGAGAGAGAGAGAGAGAGAGAGAGAGAGAGAGAGAGAAGATGATGAGCCTTGAGGAGAGCATGGAGAGCTTCTTTTGGCTAAGGATTGCACGGAGCTTCATGAGAAAGAAAGACAAAAAGTTTCCCTGCTCTCTCCAGCACAGCCTTGCAGAAAAACGTAGGAAACTCCCTCTTGCGGTCCTCGAAAGAAAAAACTGAACTACAAAGTTGTTCATCTCGGTGTTTCGGATAGGCTGGTATGGCCTTCTAACAAAAACACTTTATTTTTTGAGTTATTCCAAAAATACATACTCACCCTATGTTCTAAAAAAGAAATTTTCTATTTTTAAGAGCCACTCCTCTCACCTTATCTTTTGCATGGGAGGCTTGTGGACCGCATCCCTTATCTCCACATAGCTTTAAATTGACAAATGTGGATAATACCACCTTGGCTCTCATTCCCACCTTTTGGTTATCCTTTTTACTTTCGGAGGCTTTTGGGATCCGTTTTGGACTCTTTTGGACTTGTTAATATCCCGTCTTTGCCCCATAAGATCCCGATTGAATCCTTATCGAATTCCGTTGGCACTTGTGAAGAATGCATTCAAATTTTGAAACTCTCTAGTTCACAAACTTATTCCTTTGAGCATTGTACATAATTGACCCTTCTACTATATTTTTATTTTCTCTCACTAGAATGGCCAATTCTAGCAAGAGAAAATTCATTTTAAGTAGACCAAAAATGAAATTTGGTGACACTAGTCCTCCCATATTAGGTGGTCGGATGCTCCCTTCATGACTACACACCACAATACTTAAAAAATGAGAAAACGAAGAGGATCCTAGATAGACTCTCTCTCTCTCTCTCTCTCTCTCTCTCTCTCTCTCTCTCTCTCTCTCTCTCTCTCATGCTCGGGCTCCTATCGTGAGGATGTGTCATGCCTAGGGTAATAGTGGCCAGGCTAAGGGCCAAGACACATATGCAATATAGGGGGCCTATATTTAGCAAGCCAAGGGCCTATATTAGGCACGTTTGGGTGGAGATGTGTAGGTGCTAGTCCCCGATCTCTCATATTGGTATCAGAGCCTCCAAGCACGTAATCTCTTGTTTCAAACACCAAAGAAAATCTAGTATCACTACCTTCTTTTTGGTATTGGAAATCTTTCTCTTCTTTTCATGGCGAGATATGGTTGTTTCAAGATCCAACTGTGAATAAGATCCAATTGTGAATAAGATTCCTCCTTGAGAGGATCTACTGCTTAGTTTGCTCCAATTGTGAATAAGATTCCAACTTGAGCAGATTTGCTGCTTCATTTATATCACTGATTGTGTCTATAAGAGTGATATTTTCAGGGTATGACCCAACTAATGCAAAATCACTCCATAGGAGTTGAGGGTCATGTTATGGACTCTTCACAGTTATACTTTCAAGGGAAGAAATCCTCTTGGCGAAGGGGTAGTAGATAAATTCACCTTACAAAGTTTCTTTCTATCACTAGTGGTGACATGCTAGACTATGTTGGTCTCCATTACTTGATAGTTTAAGCAGTTTCTATGCAAAATTTAACCAAGGGGTTGATTTTGCCAAATCTACCCGAGGGTTTTGGATTGCCAAAGCAACACACGGGGTTATCAATTAAATATTGGTTTATTTTCACTAATCTTCAATTTAGTGTTTAACGTATAAAAGGAATATTGGGCCTTTTGAGGCCAGGTTTTTGGTAATGTACCTTTCAGGTTTGGAAAAGTACACTTGACTCAGAATAAGTGTAAGCTCTTTTCCACCTCCTAGTAAGCATATGATTTGGTTTAGTTTCATTTTTTATATGCTTTTCTTGAGTTTATCCGAGTGCGATGCATATGCTAGAATGCTTTCATCTATTTTGCTCTTCACATACATAACAAGGTCACATAGGAGCAAAGAACTTTGGAATAGTGGTGTACTAGATACATTTAAGGACCCTACAGTTATACGCCTACATGGTAGGGTTTTGTTTAGCACATGTTGATAGTCACAAGGTGTGAAACATGGTCTAAGAGCTCATGGAGTTTGATTTAGCAAGTGTGGAGTAAGGTTTATGAGGGTCTCTCTCACTCATGTCGCTGAGTGTTTACAATTACCTCCACACAAAGCACATATTGTACTTGATGGTTGTCATTTTTTTGGACATCATTATATGAGACATATTCCATATGTGGAGAATATGAGTCTCTAGGATTAACATTGTCTCCTCTTATTCCAATTATGTGTTGCAAGACAGAGTTCCTCAATGCTGGTCAGATCTATGTATTAGACTATTTCAAGCACATCGTATCAGGAACAATTTCAGTGGCTAGAAATTGTCGGATACCTCATAAGACTTGTGTAGGTTACAAGCATTGATGAGCAACATTCACGGATGGTTGTTATTGATGTAGGAAGTATTTAGTTTCTTTTTATAAAACTATTTACTCTACTCTGTCATGTGTGCTATGAGCATCACATCCGCCATAAGGATTGGCAATTATAGTCATGAAAATGCAGGTTCGGACCAGTTTTGTTAAATGCATGCACACTAGGTGTTATGGCCCTAGTGTTTAGCAAAGGTAGATTTGGAGCAGCATGGAAATTCATGAAATTGATAGCTTATGAAGCATTCCGTACTTATTGTGTAGTGTCTATACGAGATTAATTATGGGTCTACCAATCACCATCAAAGGCCATGGCTCGATGTGTGTGCTTGTGGATAAGCTGATTAAACTTTGTACAATTTATCCAGTTCCCTTTTTTATCTCTAAAGATAACCAAGTTAGTTGTTCATAAAATTGCGACATCATGAATGGGAGCCTAGAATTTCCACCATAGCTAGACTCTTTTCATTGTGTCCTCCTACATGTTAAAGCTATGGCATCTCAAGTGAACTGCCCAATGTGATCCTAATATTTATTATGGATTTAGGTATTTATTTTACTTATTTTGCAAACTCTGGGTAGGGCAATTTTCTAAGGTGACTATATAAGTAGACATGGCCTCCATTGTATAATCATCAATTGATGGCCCAGGTTGGTTGGTTCAGTGTGGTCTCTCCCTCTCCCTCTCTCTCTCTCTCTCTCTCTCTCTCTCTCTCTCTCTCTCTCTCTCTCTCTCTCTCTCTCTCTCTCTCTCTCTCTCTCTCTCTCTCTCTCTCTCTCTCTCTCTCGGGGTCTCCCAATTGCTCTATGATTTTGCATTTTTGATTTTGGCATGGTATCAGAGCCTCATGCTCCTTGACCGCATGAGAGAATCGGCACAAAGAAGAGAATCTCACGGAGAAGTTGGCCGCTGGTGAACTCTTGTAAAAAACTTTGGCATTTTTTTGGTAGCATTTGAATAGGCAATGTTTTTGGTGGCGTTTTTGACCCACAACATCTACAAGCTCCCTTGGCGACATTGGATGAGGAAACTATCACCATGCTATGGATACACAGTGTTTTAAACTGCAGGTAGCGGTGAGGCGTGGCTTGGAGAGACCAGCACCTACTCAAGAGCCGTCGACAAGCTACTAGATTGCACTGCAGATTTGAAATGCTATAATAGAGGAAGCAATTTGTGCCTCATTTTGAGCATTTTGAGAAGCTACAGGTTATGACCAATGAATGCTTGCTCCATTTCTATGAGCATTTTGATACGCAGCTATGACATTGGACCTCGCACAGTTTTGAAGGTAAATCTTGTACTAAGTTTTGAGGGTCGTTCTTGAGAAGCCTTGATGGAGATGAACCAAGAACAACACCAAAGATCGGCTATGGAAAGTGGATCAGCCAGCACCCAAGTGTGTAACCTATGCTCGATCAAAGTCCTCAAGGAAGCCATCAATTTGTTTGGCTCAAGATTGTGAAGCTAAAAGCAAATGCACGAGTTCATTGAGCACATAGAAAAAGATGCATCAAATTGTTATGCTTTGACTGTGTCTTACATGATGTTGAGAAAACTCTATGTTTAAATGAAGCACAAAATTCAAAAAATTGGATGGCTGCCATGCAATCAAAATATGATGCGCCATAAGGCTCGACTTGTTGCAAAAGGTTATGCACACTAAAAAGGCATAGATTATGAAGAGACTTTTGCTCCCACTTGTTGTATGACTATTGTGCATTTTCTATGTGCATTGGCAGCTCATTTTGGTTGGGATGTACATCAATTAGACATTGTTACTGCTCACTTGAATGGTGACATCTTTGAGGAAGTTTATGTAACACAACCTCGTGGTTTTGTCAAGAAAGGACAAGAGGATAAAGTGTGCAGATGTAAGAAAGCTTTGTATGGGTTGAAGCGATCTCCTTCTGCTTGGTATGACAAAGCTGACACTCATTTGGTCAAACGAGGCTTTTGTAACAGTCCAATAGAAAGCGCATTGTATGTAAAGCGTGAGGGTGATGTACTTCTCATTGTGGTTCTTTATGTGGATGATTTGTTGATCACTGGACCACAAATGAGAGACATATTGCTGAATTTAATGCTGATTTGAATGCTACTTTCAAGATGAAATATTTGGGGCCGTTGCATCATTACTTGGGTGTACAATTTAAGCAGTGTGATAATGGTATTGCCTTGTGCCAAAAAAGTTACATAGAGACATGGCTCTGTACGTTTGGACTTGAGGATTGAAAACCTATTGCCACTCACATGGAAACAAGTACATGCTTTTTTGAACTTGGATTGGGCTGGTTATTTTGACACACGAGTGTCCACAAGTGGTTTTTGTTTCATTCTTGGCAGCTCATGCATATCATGGTTGAGCAAGAAGAAATCTATAGTGGCCACTTCCAGTTGTGAGGCTGAGTACATGGCAATCTTCACAACTCAGACACCTTATGGTGGCTGATTTGGGTCTTGGACAGGACATTGCAACACTATCTACACTGACAGTTAGAGCACATTGGCAGTTGTGAGGAACCCAGTTTTTCGTGCTTGCTCAAAACACATTGAGGTGCATTACCACTATGTAAGGGAGAGGCTCTCAGTAGGAGAGATCAGCTTGGCTTATGTGCCAACACAGGACAACCTTTCAGATCTTTTCACAAAGGCATTGTTTCGTGAGAAGTTTGAAGCTTTCCGCAAAGGTTTGGGCTTACTCCCCTTTGTGGATTGATCATGTCTTCACAGGGCATGGAACTTCCCTCTACTCTAGGTGCCAGCTCTCATTCACCGCATGACTCCCAGGGGGGATTTGTTACCATATACATGCGGTAGTGATGTGTGTGAACACATTTAGGACCACCTAGGCATTTTTAACCTCACTAGAAGTTCCCCCCCCGTGAATTCTATACGCCCATCACTCTAGGGCTAATAAAAATTTTCACTTGACATAGCAAAACAATATACTTATTAATGCTCAAAGCTTTATGGCATCTAATAGAGCCAAATGATGAAACATCAGCCTCAACATTAATTGCATCTAATCAAAAGGCCCTTGATCTATTTGCCTAATCATTAGGAGATGATGTCAATTGCAGCCAAATAGAGACAAATGATGAAACATCAATCTCAATTGCATCTAATCAAAAGGCCCTTGGCCTATTTGCCTAATCATTAGGAGATGATGACATGTCACATATTGATGGGATCATGGATGCAAAGGAGGCTTGGGATGCTCTCAATAGAGAGTTTGGCACCACATCAAAGAGCTTGAAGACCAATTGTGTTGATGTAGTTCTACAAGTTGAAGAAGAAGGGTGATGAGATGCTTGTGGCTCATCTTAACAAGTTCAAAGCATTGAAGCAAAAACTGCTAGGAGTGTAAAAGCAGATCCCTAATGATGAAGCCATAGTAGTTATACTCAAGTATTGACAAGGCACCATTTGACACGCTAGTGTCTACTTTGCAAAATATGGAGAAGAAGCTTGACGAAGTAATTGCTCCATCCTTGGAGTTTGGCTCAAAGCACATGACTGAGCCATAATAAGTGACTCGAACAGGAGTATCAAGAGATCGAGTATTCTTCAACCAAGGAGGATTCAGAGGAGGAAGAGCAAACGTGACAAGAGGACGAGGACAAGGTATTAGAATAGGACAATTTGTCTGTCATAGATGTGGACAACCAGAATATTTTGCTAGAGATTGCCCTCAACAGGAGGCAAATTTCATTGGAAGAAGAAGAAAAAGAAGAAGAAGAAGAGACACCAACAAGGGAAGAACCTACGAGAAGGACCAAGAATCCGTTTTAGAAAATGTTGTAAACCCCCATGATGTATGTATGCACATGTCAAGACTTGGGCTAATCTAGAGGAATAGGAAATTTGGGCTAGACTATAGAAGTATGGGGCACCTTTTTTGAGCTACTCATTGTGAAGTAAAGGGGTTAGAAAAGTGCAAAGATTGTATCTTTAAGGGAGGGGGGTGTTGAAGATTGTGGTGAGCGTGTCGGAACGGAGGGTGCCCATAGTACATTTTGAGACATTTTTCAGCCATAGCCAGAAATTGTTTGAAGCACATAAATACTTCGGACTTTTGTTTAAGAAAAAATACCCATGCATGCCTGGAGTAATCATCAATGAAAGTCATGAAGTAAAGGTAATTGCCCAAGGACGGAATTTGCATAGGCCCACAAACATCACTATGCACAAGCTGCAATCTGCATGTATCCCTCACTGAACCATCCTTTGGAAACTTAGAACGTTGCATCTTACCCAAAATACAGCCTTCACAAACGTGTTTGACGGGTGCTTCAAGAGGATTTTCTGCTACTTGAGCGGCACTTTACATCTTGGCTTGTTTTATCCCAAGGGGGGATTATTGCTGCTAGACTTACATGCTTTTTCAGACTCAGATTATTGTGCTGGTTTTTTTGACATGTGAGTGTCCACAAGTGGTTTTTGTTTCATGAATTTAATGCATTTCTGGCTAGTCGTGGGATAAAACACCAATGTACAATGCCTTATACGCCTCAGTAAAATGGTGTTGTTGAGAGGAAAACCAGGTCACTTACGGAAATGATCGATGTATGGTCAGTAAAGCTTTTTCACATTCTTTTTGGCTTGAGGCCATCATGTGTGCCACTTATGTACTAAACAGGTGTCCTACAAAAGCTTTGCAATCTATTACTCCATATGAAGCATGGCATGATAGAAAGCCTTCTATTGAGCACATGCATGTTTTTGGCTCTTTGGCATATGCTTTGGTGCCACAAACACAACACAGAAAATTGGATAAGGCTATTAAATGTATTTTTGTTGGTTATAGTGCTAAAAGCAAAGGTTACAGGTTGTATCATCCACAAACAAAGCGTATTCTGGTTTCACGATCAGCCCTTACTGTCATGTACTAGAGACAGTAATATAAGCTCACATGACATTTATGACACTTTGTTGCCTCTTTTTAGTGGTGGAAGTACGCATATAAATTCTAATGAGGCAAATGTACAACCTATTGGGGTTTTTGAAAATGTTACAGATCAGCCTATCACTGATGCAGATGTACATGATTTACTTGATGAGGAAAGGGCTGAGAATGAGCAAGCTAGAGGTATGTCTACATGCCTGGTGCATACTTTGCGTGACAGTAAATTGGATGCACCTTTGTCTATTTGTACTTGTTTAGGTTCTTGCCATGCATCTTATGCATCAGATTGTTATGCTTTAACTGTATCTAGCTTACATGATGTTGATGAACCTGTGTCTTTTGATGAAGCACATAATTTAAAAAATTGGATGGCTGCCATGCAATCATATTATCTTATAGAAAATGACACATGGAATTTATGTAATTTTCCTCCTTGCAAAAAGGCCATTGGTACGAAGTGGGTTTACAAGTTGAAACGCAAGCTGGATGGTGAGATTGATCACTGTCATACTAACTAATATCTAATTCTCCTAAATGATTTTCTCATGTTAAACTGATCATTTAATATGGGGAAGTGCCAAGGCAGAAAAAGCTAGAATATTGGTTAAGCTAGCAGACCGGCCACAATAGGGATACAAAGGGAGGGCTGTCTGCAAAATAGCAATGTGCATCAATGGGCTTTAAAGACCCTAAGGTTCAGCCCATTAAGACTTCCAAAATGCTAAGGTTCCAAAATTCAAAGGTTGTGTCCAAAGGTCAAAGCTTAGGAAAATTGGATGCTTTGTGTGTGTACAAAAAGTCTTCAATGAGTTCTATATAGGAGGGGGCGACCCCTAGAAGTAGGGGATGAGAGAGAAACACACACACACACACACACACAAGCTTCCTTTACACAAAGGGAATGAGGGACATATGTCAGCTCCCTAGCCCGGATGCCCACAAGGTGTACTCAATTTCTATTGGATGGCCATGGAGGTGGACCAATGAGAATTAAGTTAGTAAATCTAGTTTAATTAATTTAAAAACACTTAATAAAAGGACCAATAAGAATTAAGCTCTCTAGAAGACTATTGGACAGTCTCCCAAGGGGTCCAATGAGCATTCAACAGCCCAATGGCTTGCCTGATTCCTATTGGCCAGGACACAAAGGGGTCCAATGAGAGTTTAGTTGTATTAATTAATTACCTAAAGCTCTCACAAAAGGGGAAAGGTGGACACATGTCAAAAGACTATCACTTATGCTCCTTAAATCCTATTGGCTAAGCCTGGAGGGTCCAATGGGAAGCCAGCAAGAGGAAATAGCATGAGGGGTCAACTAAGAGAGAGAGGGGACTGATTTTTCAAAGTCATTATTCTACACACACTCACACTAGCTCATGTGTGAAGCAAGAAGACTCTCTCTCTCTCTCTCTCTCCTTCTCAAGCTTTAATGGAAAGCTTATCACCTACTCCAAGCTTGTAAGAAGGGAGGCCTACACCGACAACTCTTGGCTTTGTGATGCAAATCCAACCAAGAGCCAAGCTTCAATGCATGCTCATCTCCTCTACCATGCTAATTACTAAGCTATGCTATGCTAATATGAGTGATTATGTGGAGATGTACATCTTTCTCGTAAGACTACTCCTTCTTCCTCTCAATCCACTCTCATACCCTGCTAGCTCTCACCATCTTTGAAGGTGTGTGAGGTCTTGGGTATGAGATCGTGAGGGAATTGATGTTGTATTTTATAAGTGTTTTGCTTAGTGCTTAAACCTTCCATCTTCATTGCACTAGCTAGTATTGAAGGAACACAAAGAATTGTATTGTAAAATGTCTCTCTTGATGGGAGAAACCTATAATACAAAGCCTTTTGGAGGGGGGATCGGCTCCATGTAAATGTGGTCCTCAAATTTTGCCAATAGCTTAATTTCTCTCTCTTTTGAAGTATTGTTCATGCCTATCTAACTAGGTGTTATTCTTTTTGTTGCTCTCTCCACCCAAGCACTCTTGTTATGCTCATTAGGAATCTACTCTAATGAAATGCTCACTATGTTCATGCTATTTTCCACTACACACAAGTTACTAGGCCATTAAATGTTACACAGGTATCAGAGCACAATGTTTCTCTTTTCTTGCTCAAGAAGAGAGGTCCTCAAGCCAGCTACGAATGGTTGGTATTATTAATTGCAAGTGAGTAAGTAGAACATGGATTTTTCACCCTTGCAGTGCGTCTACCTTCGTGCAGATAACGGGGCATCACCGTCGAGAGTTATGGTCTTAATAGTGGAGTCCTACATGTTCTTTGGTCCCATAAGGTCAAAGTTGCAAATTGCATCCATTTTTGGCAAATGATTACCAAGTAATAATCGCAAGTATTAACTTTTCATCAATTTGTACTTTTTTTGTTGCATTTGTACTTCCATTTCAGAGGAGCCAGGAAGAAAATTGGTTTGGCGCTTGGTTTGAAGGTTAAGGTGATTGAAGAGATATATATCTTAGACAATGTACATGAAGTCTTCAAGGTGGAGTCTCATGCAGGAGAAGGACATGTGGGGGTGTATGAGGTGCACATCAAGGATCAGCCCTATTGCACATGCCCTAATAGGGAGACCAAGAAAAAAAAAATATTTGGCTTGCAAGCACTTGTACTTCATTTTCTTGAGAGTGCTTGGATTGAGCCAAAATGAAAAGATGTTCATACATCAACCTATGCTAGGCAAGGTAGATGTCTACAATGCTCTTAGCCATGAATGCATATATCCAAACTTAGAGTAAAGCCCAATGATTGGATAATTTGTGACTCCTTTTTTTGCCATGTATTGACTTTGACGAAATTGGTTTGGATTATTTTCGTAGTGGATCACTGGCAAAGTTGTTTTGGAACAATAATCTTGGTGTTGAATGATTTGGGTGCATACTTGTCCTTGTGTGTGTGTGTGTGTGTGTGTGTGTGTGTGTGTGTGTGTGTGTGTGAGAGAGAGAGAGAGAGAGAGAGAGAGAGAGAAAGGAAGCGTTGAAAGAGATAGAGGGAGAGAGAGACCTGTATTGCTCAAAGGATCACAATCTTTGATCGAGTTATGTTGGTGGATAAAATAAAAGCTTGACATAAATTGCAATATCTAAAAGAGTTTGTATGTATTTTATGATCTGGGTGTATTTTGGTCCTTGTGTATGTGTTCTTGCCAAGTAATAAATCTATGAAAGAGAGTGAGGAGAGAAAAAAAAAGAGTGGATCCTCAACTATCAAGGGTTGAGAGAGAGAAAGAATCTTCTTAGAATCTGCTCATCTAATTCCAAAAAGGCCCTCATTGGAAAATGCTTGCCAAAAAATTACATCCCATAGAGCGTGTATACACAAAACCTAGTCTTACATCATAACCATGCACAATGTTTCAAACTTCCTTTGCAATATGCACATGTTGCATCATGTATGTAGAAAGTGGGTAGTTTTTCCCATCCAGTCATGCAAAAAATACATTGAATTGTCAGCGATGGTCACTGTCTACGCTTGATGCAAAATTTGCTTGTATAGAGCAAAAACTACATAAAACCAACTTATTCTATATAGCAAAACCCATAAAAAACTATAGATTGCATGTTTAAAGAAATATACGCTAAAAAACCTGCACAAAGGAGGAAACTTCCTATGTAATAATGGCCAAAAGATGAAACGAAAGTCGAATCAAAATTGTGACCATACCAAGCTCAAAGAGTCATCTCAAAGGTTATGCTTCCTTTTGAAAGCAAAAAGAAAAAAGAAAAAACCTCAATCAGAGAAAGTGAACCACGAGGGTGCTGGGTATCCTACTCGGGGTGTCAAAGCCTTCTTTGGTACCGTTTGTTAGAGATATGCCTGTAGGAATGCACGTGAAGATGGAGAAGGCGAAGGAGAAGAGCACACAACATAGTAAGTAGATTACTAAGTGTGCTTATACAAAGATATTGCTTGACATAAAATTATGGGCATATTTACAAGACATGAGCAAAACAATTCCTAGCAAGGTATAAAAAGTGCTACAAGAATCCTAAATGTGTTCATACACATCACCATCATAATATGGTAGCGTTACCTTATCTAACAAATCATTAACACAAGGATTAAGAACTTGATTCTTTATGGGGAGTTTGTTAAGTGCTCTTGTTTTTCGTGTGTCGCTCGTAGCAAGCGAGAACCTAATCAACACATAAAGATGTCAACTAGGGACGTCACTGACCCGATTAGGGCATGGAGGCGCGCCAAGAGGGTGTCAACCTCTTGTCGAATACCTATGGAATGGTCATCTAAGATCTCTAAGTCTTGTGTGTGCGGGAATACCCAAATCTGCCAAGAACCTCCTACGTCACGAAACTAAGCTAAACCTTGGGCTAATGACCTCGGTTTGACACGAAACTCACCGTAGGCAATTTCCTACATGTCCCTAAGCTACCTAGACCCTCAAACCTGAATTCTGCACCCTAGCAGAAAACACGCTTATTGTCTAACAGCAAAATGGAAGTTGTCGGAAACGGTCCCAGATGGTCTCTACAACTGCGTCTAAGGGAGAGCTACCCTACTCTATGGTTGGTTTTGCTGAAATCTACCATAAACTCCCCAAAACTCACCTGTAAGTCCGTAGGTCGATGCTCGTGAAGTAGCGTCTCGTGGCGAATGGTTGGCGTTGAATCGAAGAGCTCGATGAGCTGAACGCGCCTGTGGTCTCGGTTCTGCAATGCGACTCGTGCAGCACAAGATAGCAATCAAAGAAGATGCACACACAAAAATAGATAAGCTGCCCGCGTAGAGAGTTTTTTTAACTCATAAAATCCATCCTACAAAACCCTTCATTTTGACCTTTATACTTAGGTCTTGTGGGAGGAGGGTTTCCCATAGATACATGGCTCAATAATCAATTGTGTGCTTGAGTTGGGAATCAGTACAACTTGGAAGCCCATGGCCCCAGAAGATAAACCCTTTACATTTGAATAGCAAAAATATTACAAGCTCGGCTTCAGAGCAGAAAATTAATACAAAAAGGCGGGGATTTGACTTGATGTAGTGATGGTCGCTATCCACCGTTGCTGACCTGCAACACTCCCCCCCTCCTAAACCAAGTCGTCCTCGACATGGGGTTGTTGTGGAGTGTGTTAAGTGCTTGGCGTTTCATCTGTCCAATTGAGTGGACATCTTTCTAATCTTCGCCCTGCCATAAGCTTAAGGGCTTTGAACTGGGCCTTCTTCTCCTTTTCAATGGCTGATAGTGGGATATTCTGGATCCCATGCTTCAACTCGATCGCTGTATAACTTACATATCTTTCTCTAAGGTCTTCGACTTCGATGTTGAAGATCTTTGAATTATAGGAGAAGAAGCCGGTGTAGAAAGCCTCTTCAAATGTTTGGAGGTAGTAGCTGGGCAAAAACATTAGACGAGCAAAAAATTCATGCAAAATGACTTCATCTGGTTGGCCGGATAGATCATAGTATAGGCCTCTTGTACCCTCCAAAAAACCCAACCAGGGAGTGTCGGTTAACTCCGTCTGGTGGTATACCTGTATACAGGTTAGTAGCATCCGACATATTTTCCTTAGCATGCCTGTAGATAGGTCTGGGAGACCTCTTTACATTTCCTCAGCTTCAGCCAATGATCTGATCATATATTCTTATGTAAGGTAGTCACCTGGCTTAGGAGCTGGCAGTAGTGGATAGTTCATCCAAGTGGGATGCTCCTTCTGAATGTGCTCAAACTTTTGCCATGTGTATACTCGCGGACAGGGGCAGACTGTAGGATCTTCTTTAATGTATCTAGGTGCGTGGACTTGATGGATAAGAAATTCTGGATGCTTCTTAAGCCATCTCTGTCGCCATGTAGGTTCAAGACTTTTCTCCGGCACCTGCTGCTCCTCTGCCGTCCTTTTAAGCTCAGCTAATATACTCTGCTTGAAATCAAGAGATTCAAACTTCATCAGTGGAAAGGGAAGCATGCGCACATACCCAGCTTCATTTATCTGCTGGGGAGTCAGGTGAGCGACATTTGCAGAGTGTAGTATACGTTGCTCCCAGCTTAGGCTCTTCCAATGATACCTCTCATGGAGGGTCTCCATGCGCTCTCTTAACTGCAGCTCTGCCAATTCATTCAATGTAAGCTCTTTGTCTGCTGCTTCAGCTGTAGTAGGCTCTGGCTCTGTAGCAGTTGCAAATATTGGTTCCTCTGGAGGCATCTCTTCTAATTCTTGCTTGATGGACTTTCTTCTGGGTCTCTTGGCTGGACTCTTTTCTTCTTGCATTTTCCCTGTAAGCAGACCACCAACTTGAAAGTTGTCAGTGTCTAGTCAGAGTGCTGGATAGGAGCTTCAACTGAATCTTTGATGATCATCAAATGCAAGTAACACTCAAAATATATGTATAAAGCATGCTTGCAAGCCCAAAACACTAAATCTGACAATTTAGCAACACCAGACAGTGAGTGTGTTTACTGTCTCCAGTAGGTGTTTTTGGCACTTTGAGGTGACAATGAGTGCATAGGCATGTAATACAATGCATGTGGAGTGTACTCCCCAATTTTGGTGTAATATGGAGCAATATACCATGAGATATGGCAAAACCTAGATGGTAGGTGAGCTGTATAAATAGGTAACTTAGTGAAATTTTGATGCATAGTGCTTGTGGTTTCACAAACGTTGTGCAATGAGGCTAGATACAGCTTTTGATGGGGTGCAAGTGAACTTCTGGGCATTGAGACAGTAAGAGCGCTTATTGTCTCCAGAGTGATATGGAGCTGGTTTTTTGATATGTAATGCCAGGGTTAGCTAGAAGGCATCATTTGATGATTTTTGATGTGATGACTTTGATAGTGTGATGCTCCTTGGCAACAGTAGGTCCAGAGTTGGCTAGCTGGTGACTGAAATGGCTAAGTGATGGTTTTTTGCATTTTTACTTGGTAGGAGGCTTAGCCAATGTAATCATGGTGATGTATAGGAGCTATCTGGAAACTTTGGTAGTAGTCTGGACATGGGAGACAGTAAGAGCGCTTACTGTCTCTTGAGAATTTTTTGAACTTTTTGAGAATGTAGCTTTATGGATGGCTCATAGAGGCTCTAAGAAGCAATTGTGGAGCTTGGCTCTCAACTTGGAATTGGGTATCATGGTTTCTTCACCAGGATTGATGTTGGCAGACTGATGAGCTTGGATTTTGGTCTAAGGATGGGGCTTTTGTGATTTTGTGGGTCAAATGCATGTATATTGATGTATTTTGAGGTGCATATGTGCTCAAAGTTGAGAAATTGGCCAAAAATCCCTTAGAGATAGTAAGAGCGCTTACTGTCTGGGGGATCACATGAGTGACATGCAATTGGAGTTTTGTGTTGGGACATTGTAGCTAGGCCCTATACACCCTTTTGGTGTGGTCACTTGTCATTTTTGACATCCACATTGGGTGTGGTGTCTTCCCAGACTCCCAAAGCCATCTGCTGACTCTGTGTTGGTCTCGGCCTTCCGGGTTAGCATATGCCTATGTGGCATTGTTATTAGACCTATCTCTGAGGTCTCTGTGAAGTCCTATAGCCTTTGGTGGTCTCTAGAGTCTGCTGTGTTTTCTATGGGATTGTGCCTTCCCAGCCCTGTGTGTGCTTGTTACGTGCTTGTAAATGAGTCAAACAAGCATTAAATGACTTGAAAAGTATTCGTACTTACCCCTCATGGTAGCCATGACTGCCATGTGGAAGTAGGTGGCAGGTGGAAGCAGGTAGCAGGTAGCAATATGCTCTCTCAAGCTCTCTTTCACAAGGACAAGTAGCAAATGAGCTTAGAAATGAGGGCTTGGGGTATACATACCTGGGGCTTAGGATGTGCAAGTGCAACCACCCCCATGGTTAGTCCCAACTCACATGTTAGATGACCTACAGATAAAAAATTTTGCGATTTGGACACCGTATGGCCAAATTCCATCACTTTTGCACTTTGAGCCTTTCCGCTTTAAAAATATGGTTTCCGTCATTTTCCGCAACCTGACCTGTTGACATTGGAAATCCATTCTGAAATTCCTGCGGGTTTCCTAATATTAGGAAACATTTCTTGTATCTTTGTTTTATTTTTGGCGGCTTATTATTATTTATTTGAAAATAAAAAGAGAAAAATAGCAAAGAAATAGCAAATCACTCCAAAAATTATCCGAAAAATCATAGGATGTCCCGATATCTCGTATTTGTTTAAGATAGATAAAAACTAAATTTTGTACATATTTACACACACCTAGGGGTATATATCTGGCAGTTTCCCTTTTTTTTAACCACTATTTAGGGCAGAAAATGCAAACTTGGTCAAGAAAATTCGCAATAAAACACAAAATAAGTCGGAAAACATTTGAATACACTGCCCTATCATCATTTTGGGTCTGCATTTGGAATGCCTCCCCCCCGCCTATCTGGAGTCCTCCTGGACGACATTGTGTCATACTAGTGGTGCTGTGCATGGGTAAAACATTGGTGCCTATGCAAGGCCGTGTAATTAGCCCTATGCATGCATACTCGGTCAGTGCATGGAAAAATTAATGCTGTGCAAGATGAGGGTCTTAAGCAGATTGCTTAAGGGCATCTGCTGGCGAGGTTTCCAAGTGGTAGAATGCTTTCAAGAGACTAAGTTTCTTGGACATGGTGGTGGTTTGACCAATGTTGACGTGTTGAGTACCTGTTGATGTTTTTTAGGTTGCCATTGCAACCTGGATGTAGCCGGTTTCGGGTGTGGAATCTTTCGTTTGGGTTGCCATTTATACAAGACGGCAGATTTGGTGGGCTGTTTAGGAACCCAAACTTGTTTGTAGTGAATAGGACTTTTGGGTTTGATTTGCCTGGGCGGTGGGTGGGCTCGGGTGTACTGTTTGGATTGTCGAGTAGCTGTGATTGTTGTGCGGTTGCCTTTTGGCAGCGGGGGTTGAGCAACTGCTGGCTTGGGTTGCTTGGACGACCATACCTGCTTGGTTTTCTGTATAGAAGTAATGACATTAGCAGGTTTGATTGGAGTCCACCTATATTTGCTGGATGTTGTCGATGTGTTGGGCACTAGTGGTGGCTTCGCTCTCTAGACAAGTTGTTGGCTAGGCTTTGGCGGTGGAGATTGTGGATTTGATTGTTTTGGCCGCCAAACTTGCTTGTATGTTGGGCGAGGTAACTGTGGAATTCCGGATTTATGTTGAGGCCTTTTTTTTGTGTGAGGAAGTGCAGGTTGTGGCACTGGTTCTTCAATGCTGACCTGATATGCAGCATCAGCAGTTTCCTTTGGCTGTGACGGTTGTACAGTTGCTGAAACAGGTGCAGGTGGTGGAGCAAGGAATTTTTTATTGTTTTCTCGTAGTTGCTGATGAGGGACCTCCTCCTCGCTTGCAAACAACACTTTGCTGACCTTTCCCTCTGCTTGAAAGTACATTTGGTTACCTGACCAGTGCAAATAAGCGTTGTATTTCCTTTGCCAGGTTGTACCAAATATGATGGGGGAATAATCATCTTGAACATCGCACACATGAAATTGATGAGTGCACAGCAAGCCATTGATATACAAGGGTATCTCCGCCGAGCCTTTGGTTATGATAATTGCATTATTGAAGGCTTCATAGCAGCGAAATTCCGGCACTAACTGAACACCTGTCAGCTAATTAAAGAAACTGTATGTGACGTAGCTGTAATGAGCTCCTGAATCCACTAAGGCATAGGTTGGAACTTTATCCAGGGTCACTTCAATCGGAATGCAAGGATCAACATCTTCATCATCCAGATCAAAAGGAGTAATCTAATACATCCGAGTCCACTTATGCTTGTTGAATCCCTGTTTGCTGCTGCTTTCGTTTGAGTTGTCGAAGTCGTGCTTCTTCTTTGATAAATTGGCTGTAGCTTTTCGACAACCAGCTGCATGCACCCTCTCAAGCATTTCTGGAGTTAGCGAGAGATGATATTTCTTTAACCTGCATCCACTAATCCAATTAGGCATTTCCTCTCCCTCTAATGTGGCAAGTTTGATGGCCCTACTAGATGATATATCTGTAATCAAATAGGGTCCAATGCCTCGCTTCTTCAATTTCTTGGTTTTTTGTTTGAGTTTGTAGACAAGAACATAATCACCTTTCTGAAATTCTTTCGTTATCAGGTGCTTGTCATGGAACTCTTTCATTCCGCGCTTTTGCGCGTAGATGCCCATGACAACTTTCATTCTTGTTTCATCAAGTTTCTCTAAGTCATCTAGGCGTTGTATGAGCTCATGATCTGTCCATTCGAGTGCTTGTGCCACTCTTAAAGTAGGAATTAGGAATTCCATTGGCAATATTGCATTAAGACCATACACCATATTGTATGGTGTTGTATTTAGGACAGTCTTACAGGCCACTCTATATGCCCAAATTGCAGCGTGCAATTTCTGGTCCCAATCAGTCCTATTGTTATTCACTATTTTTGTGAGCACTGTGCATAAGACTTTGTTTGTGCTCTCCGCTTGTTGGGTTAAAGGCCCGTGTGCCCGGCTGCCCGTTGTTCAGCCGCCCATGTACAGCCATTCATTTACTCATTCATAATAACTATACTCATAACTACACATTGTAGTGTGAGTACCGCCCCGCCACACACTGTGTCTATCTCCTTCTTCGTGTTGGCTCTCTGTGTGTGTGCTCTCCGATCCCAACAAGTGGTATCAGAGCTTGGTAGTGAGAGCATTGTGAGCTTCATCATCATTGTTGAGTGTGTTGAAACTTGCTGCTGTTTCATTGCCGTTTTTCGGTTTCGCGCACGCGCGCATTTCTAAAGACCAGAAGGTTTTTCTGAGCTTGGCATTGGAAGGTACAGCACTCCACGAGTATTTTCAGCAGGTGTCCTGCGGTTTAACCCCCCTTTCGGAGCCATTCGTGCCATCAGAAATCCCATCCGAGCTACAGACTAGGAGCTGCGTTTTTCAGCTCTCTTTGGTAGTTTTCTGCTGCCAGAGCTTCCATAGCCATTACAGGTGCCATTGTTGTAGTGTCTTCCACTTATGTGAGCCCACAACTCATTTGAGAGTGTGTAGCCTCTTCTTGGAGTGGCCTCATACACACAGAAAGAGTGGGAGTTTTGGCGACATTGTCTTCTTCGACTACAGGTACAGGTACAGGTGCAGGTACAGGTACAGATACAGGTACAAGTTACAGGTTACAGGGAGCTTTGGATACAGGTCTCTTCTGTGGTTACAAAACATGTATTTTGACTGTGGGACAGCCATGTATATGGTTGTGGTTTGAGTGGGAGCTTCTACTCTTCTCGGCAGTCTGTTTATGCGTGTTCTTGAGCTACAGGTTTACATCATCTATGTATGTTGATGGATGTGGATATGGCAGTTTGACAGACACTCTTTATGCATGATATTGTGGAGATTTGGTTCACTTATACATAGAGCGGGTTTGCTCTTGATTGCAGTGTTGCGGTTTGAGTACGGATAGGTACTTGGTTGACAGTAGAGATTGGACTTCGTTGAGCTTGTGCATTGGTTATATGCTCACTTGGATCCATTTATGCTCACGGATTTGTGTAAGCTTGGTCAGCTTATGTCTCTATTGTGGTTATTCAGACATGGAGTATGTTTATGCCTCTATGACAGCTCATTGTTGATGCATTTTGTGGCACAGTTTGCCTAGGCCGGTTGAGTTACAGGTGTCACGGGTTTATGCATTTGTTTGTGGATTTCTACGTACGTTTTTTGACCATATTATGGGCTGATTTATACTCTATGCGTTTGCTCTTTGATTGAGCAGCAGGTGTTGTCAGATTTGCAACACTACTTTGTTGTGGCAGTTTGTTGGTTGGTTACAGGTTTCTCATTGTTGCATTCTTGTTGTAATGGGCACTAAAGAGGACACAGTTTTCAATATTGAGAAGTTGGATGGTGCTAACTTCTCATATTGGAAAGATCAGATTTGGGATGTCTTGGTGCAGAAGAAACAGATTCGACCTCTAAAGTTGCAGGGAGTTAAGCCAGAGAACATGGAGAGGGATGATTGGGAGGAGTTGGATGAGATGTGCAGGTCTACCATTAGGCTTTCCCTTTCAAAGTATGTTTATTACAATGTGAAAGATGCACAGGGTGGAGCTTATGAGCTATGGCAGCGGATTTGCGATATGTATGATAAGCATTCGGCTGCTTCTATGGTGTATTGGATTAAAAAGCTTATTGATTTGCGAATGGAGGAAGGTGCTTCCATGAATGCGCATTTGAATGAGTTCAATACAATTTTCAGCCAACTTGCTACGCAGGAAATTACGTTTGAGGAAAATGTAAAAGCTATGTTTTTACTTGTCACGTTGCCTGAGTCATGGGACACATTTAGGACAGCCATAAGTAACTCGGTTCCTGCGAATGAGTTGACAAGTACTAATGTGGAGTCTAGTCTTCTCACGGAAGAGATTAAGCGAAAGAATAATGCAGGTAGTAAGTCTTCTAGTGCAATGGTTGTCAGAGGCAGGACTATGGACAAGTATAAGTCCAACAAGGGTAAATCTAGAAGCAAGTCCCGTGCAGGCACAAGTAAAAAGGATGTGGAATGTTTTCATTGTGGTAGAAAAGGCCATTTCAAAAAGGATTGTTACAAGTGGAAAAGGGAAAATGGAGATGGTAAGAAGAAAGACCATGATGCTAAGGACAAGCCTAAATCCAATGTCAAGATTGAGGAGTTAAATGCAACACAGGGAGAGTGTAGCTCTCAAGATGACCATGTATGTGCTCCGACTAGTGCTACTAGTGAAGAGCTTGGTGATGTGTTGCTTGCATCCTATTTTGATGACACTTTTCTTCTCACTCATGAGCGTAGTATGCCTATGGATTGGGTCATTAACAGTGGTGCTTCTTTTCACGTTACGCCTCATAGGTCGTGGTTTCATGACTACGATGCTTCGAGCACAGGTACTGTCAGGATTGCCGATGGGCGTTCTATGCAGATTCATGGCATTGGGGATATTCATTTGGCTATGCCAAACTCTACTACGTTTGTCTTGCAGCGTGTGTGTCATGTGCCGGCTCTTGCAAAAAGCTTGATTAGTGTGGGTCAGTTGGATTCACTTGGTTTCAATGTATCTTTTGGTGATGGAGGTTGGAAGATCACTAAGGGCAGCCTTGTTTTGGTTAAAGGTGCTAAGAGGAATACGTTGTATTCCCTTTGTGTAGCTAGTGTGGCTGATCACATTGTGGGGATCACTGAGCAACCTCCTGCTTCTTTATGGCATCAGCGTTTGGGGCATATGTCACTAAAAGGTTTGAAGTTGTTGGCACGTGCGGATTACATTCCCGTTTCAGATTTTGGTGGTTTTGAGTTTTGTGAGCATTGCCTTTATGGTCGACATGCTCGGTCTTCTCATAAGAAAAGTGTTCCACACAGATCTTTGGAAAAGCTAGCTTTGGTGCATAGTGATGTATGTGGGCCGATGCCCAATGCTTCTCTTGGAGGTGCTATGTACTTTGTTACGTTCATTGATGATGCTAGCAGGAAGGTATGGGCATACCCCATTCGTAAGAAGGATATGGTGTTTGATATATTTAAGCAATGGTTGGCTCTTGTTGAGAACCAATCAGGTTGTAAGTTGAAGTGCTTACGTACGGACAATGGGGGTGAATTTATGTCTCATGCTTTCACAACATTATGTGTTGAGAAGGGTATACGGCGCGAGCTTAGTGCTCCCTATACACCTCCTCAAAATGGTGTGGCAGAGCGCATGAACAGGACTATACAGGAAAAAGTCCGTAGTATGCTTTCTATGGCTGGTTTGTCAAATGGATTTTGGGCTGAAGCTGTTGCCACTTCTGTGCATTTGATAAATCGTTCACCTAGTGTTCCTTTGGGCTTCAAAGTGCCTGAAGAGGTATGGACAGGTTTGCCACCTTCGTATGGTCACCTTCGTGTTTTTGGTTGTGAAGCTTATGTACATGTACCTAAGGCAAAACGCAGCAAATTGGATCCAAAGAGCAAGAGATGTATCTTCTTGGGTTATGGTAGCTCTGGTGAGATGGGTTATCGATTGTGGGATCCTATTGACAGGAAGATTGTGCGCAGCCATGATGTTGTTTTTCATGAGGACTCTATGTATAGAGCATCACTGCGAACGGTTGAGGTTCGGCGTGTGATATTTGAGGAGGATGGTCATCGGTATGATGGTCCCATGGCTGCTCGTGGGCAGCCCATTGACCCTCAAGTGGGAGATCAGCCCTTGTTGGGAGATCATGTAGATGTGGGACAGCCAGATGCACCTCCTGCACAGTTTTTGAGGCGTTCAGAGCGGCGTGCAAGACAGCCTCAGCGTTTTGTGCCTTCTATGGATTATGTATTGTTGACTGATTGCGGGGAGCCATCATGTTATGATGAGGACATGTTTAGTGTTGACAAGCTCAAGTGGGAGCAGGCTATGCAGCTAGAGATGGATTCGTTGATCCAAAATAAAACGTGGGAGCTTACTCCTTTGCCAAAGGGTAAGAAGGCACTACCATGCAAGTGGATTTACAAGATAAAATTGTGTTCAATGGATGCAAAGCCTAGGTACAAAGCAAGGCTTGTGGCTAAAGGATTCAAGCAACAGAAGGGCATTGATTTTGACGAGATCTTCTCCCCAGTGGTGAAGATGTCTACTTTGCGTATGTTGTTTGCCTTGGTAGCTACAGAAGACATGGAGTTGAAGCAAATGGATGTAAAGACAGCTTTCTTACATCCGGACTTGCACGAGGATTTGTACATGGAGCAACCAAGTGGGTTTGTTATTCATGGTTCAAAGAAGATGGTATGCCGGCTTCTTAAGACCTTGTATGGGCTGAGGCAATCATCTCGTGAATGGTATCGTAAGTTTGATGCATTCATGAGTTCATTGGGTTATGTACGCAGTTATGAGGACCCATGCCTCTATACTCGCAAGGCTGCAGATGGTAGTCTTATTGTTTTGGTTTTGTATGTGGATGACATGCTGATCGCAGGGAAGTGTATTTCTGATGTGGATGCCTTGAAACATAGGCTACATGAGACCTTTTCCATGAAGGATCTTGGGGATGCCAGTCATATTTTGGGTATGCGGATCACTCGTGATCGTTCTCGCAAGATGCTCTTTCTTAGTCAGAAAGAGTACATTGACAGGGTGCTTGAGCGTTTTCATATGGAAGGGGGGAAGGCCATTAGTACCCCGTTGCCTCCATATGTAAAACTCAGCCATGATGACTGCCCTCAGACAGATTTGGAGACTACAAAGATGTCTCAGATTCCCTATGCATCAGCTGTTGGTTCCTTGATGTATGCCATGGTGGCTACGCGTCCAGATCTTGCTCATGCAGTTGGTGTGGTTGGCAGGTACATGTCTAACCCGGGCAAGCGTCATTGGGATGCAGTGAGAGGTATTCTCAGATACTTGAGAGGGACTTCAGAGTTGTCCCTATGTTATGGTGAGAAGGATATGTCTGTTTGCGGATATACAGATTCAGACTATGCAGGGTCAGTGGACTCGAGGAAGTCTACTAGCGGCTATGTGTTCACAGTTGCAGGTGGACCGGTTTCGTGGGCATCACGTTTACAACCATGCGTTGCTTTGAGCACTACAGAGGCTGAATATATGGCTGCCACTGAGGCTGCCAAGGAGGCCGTATGGCTCTCACGACTAGTGGGAGATCTTGGTATGGCTTGTGATGCTCCGATTCTACATTGTGATAGCCAGAGTGCCATAGCATTGGCACGGAATCCTGTCTTCCATGCGAAGACAAAGCACATTGAGGTGAGGTATCACTTCATACGAGAGGTGCTAGAGGACAAGCGCATAGAGCTTGTCAAGGTATACACTGACGATAACCCTGCTGATCTACTCACGAAGTCGTTAGCCTCACAGCGGTTTGCACACTGCAGATCGCTGATGGGTATGGCTTGACTTCTTTTGTTGTACTTTGGCCACTTTAAAGGCACACTGCCTTTAAGTGGGAGATTGTTGGGTTAAAGGCCCGTGTGCCCGGCTGCCCGTTGTTCAGCCGCCCATGTACATCCATTCATTTACTCATTCATAATAACTATACTCATAACTACACATTGTAGTGTGAGTACCGCCCCGCCACACACTGTGTCTATCTCCTTCTTCGTGTTGGCTCTCTGTGTGTGTGCTCTCCGATCCCAACACCGCTAAGCCATTGGCTTGCGGGTGATATGGAGCCGACTTCTTATGTATGACAAGGAACTCGTCAAGCAAGTATTCAATCACTTCATTGACAAAGTGGGTTCCTCGGTCATTGACTATTTCTATGGGTAGCCCATATCTGGTGAAAATTTCTTCATATAGAAACTGAGCGGTGGTGCGTGCATCATTTTTAGTTGTGGCTTTTGCTTCGACCCATTTCGTTAAGTAATCTGTATCCACAATGATGTATTCAGCGTGACTCCTATAGGCCGGTGTGATCGGACCCACGAAATCAATTCCCCATTTGGCAAATGCTCTAGTTCCTAGCATAGGTCTAAGAGGCATATGGTCCTTTTGCATAGGAACTTTTGCACGTTGGCAGTCGTCACATCGCTTGACATACATCTCCGCATCTTGAAGGAGTGTCGACCACCATATCCTTGCAAACATAATCAATTGCGCAGTGCGTTCTGCTGAGAAATGGCCACCAGCCTGCCCTGCATGTGCTTCTTGTAGGATTGGCAGGTATTCTCTTTCCGATGCACATAGCCTTAACTGATTGTCTTTGTTTCGTTTATACAATTGATTGCCAATCAGTTGATACATTTCTGCTTCCTTTATTATCGCTCGTTCCCTTGTCTTGCTCATTTTCTCAGGAAATGGAGTCCCCTTAAGATAATCGACTATATACTGACTCCATTTAGGTGCTATGGTCACTTGGTATAAGGTGGCATGATCCACCGGTGGTTTGGCTCTGCATCGTGCACATTCTTGAATGTACTTGTGCACATCCTTCTTCATCTGCGGCCAATACACTCCAAGTCGATTCAACTTCCTAGAAGTCTGGTGGAATCCGTGATGTATTCCAATGACCTCTGTGTGAGCTTCAGCTAGATACATTGGAATCTCATTTGGCTCAACGCATAATTGGAATATACCGTCAGCATTTTGACAATACAATCTTCCACTAATCAGCTTGAAGTTCTTGCTTTCAAAGACCACATCTGGTGACATCAGTTGTTCAGGCCCTACTGAAACTTGTCCGATAGACAGGATTTGGACGATTTTGTGACTCCATCGAGGAATCATTTCTATATTGAAAAGGTAAGCGTCAGGCAGATCATCATCAATCCCCATTGGTGGCTCTCTGCTTAAGATTCGAGACAGATGATCAGCTCGTTGGCGGGTTGTACCTTTTTTAACTACTACAGTGAAGTCAAACTCTAGCAATATGATGAAACATCTGACGATTCTTCCCGTATGGCATGGTTTGTTCACCAAGTAGAGTAGTGCTTGATGATCTACAAAGAAGGTGAAATGATTGGCTAGAAGATAGTGTCTGAACTTCTTTACAGCGTATATCATTCCCAAACCTTCTCTTTCAGTGGTGGTATAATTCTTCTCAGCACTATTCAGCTGTCTACTGGCGTAAGATATTGGGAAATCCATATTACCGTCACCAGGTTGAGCTAAGATACACCCAATCGCTATAGCTGAAGCATCTATGTGAACATGGAATTCTTTCGTCCAATCTGGAGCCTTGAGGATAGGAGCCGTGATCAGCGCTTCCTTCAGCTTTCTAAAGGATTCCTCACATTCTTCAGTCCATTTGAATTCAGTGATAAGGGCATACAAAGGTCGTGCAATCACAGCATACATATAGATAAATCTGCGATAGTATCCACAATGGCCCATAAAAGCTTGCACGCCTTTGGCATTTGTAGGTCTGGGTAATTCCATTATGACTTTAATCTTTTCAAGATCTGTGGATATCCCATTTGCTGACACTATGTGCCCTAATATCTTCCCTTGTCTAACCATGAATACGCATTTTTCAGGATTCAGGCAGATTCTATATGTTCTACACTTCTCAAAGACTTTCTTAAGGTGAACTACATGTTCATCTCTCACAAGGGAATGAACACACATGTCATCCATATAGATTTCCAAGAAATTTCGAAGATACTCCTTGAATGCGTGACTCATCAGTCTCCGGAAGGTTGCTGGTGCATTGGTGAGCCCAAATGGCATCACTCTATACGCATATATGCCCCATTCTGTAGCAAAAGTGGTTTTGTGTTGATCTTCTGGCTTGATCCCCAGTTGATTGTAACCAGAGAATCCATCCAAAAAACTATACGCTCTTTTGCCTGCTACTCTCTCTAGCACGTGTTCGGTTATGGGAAGAGGATAGTTATCCTTGATTGTAGCAGCGTTCACTTTCTTAAGATTGACACATACTCGTAACTTGCCATTCTTTTTGGGGACAACCACAATAGGTGACACCCATTCCGTATGTTCAATCTCATAGATGAATTCTGCTTCCATAAGTTTGTCTATCTCTTCCTTTATCTTTCTACCAAAGGTTTCGTTGTACGTATATGGACGTTGTCTGCTAGGTTTTGCATTGGCTTTTAGGGGAATGGTGTGCTGACAGATAACAGGATCCACACCCTTCAAGTCCTTGTAAGACCAAGCAAAAACATCCCTATACTCCTTAAGGGCATCGATTAATGTTAACTCTTCCTCTGGAGTAAGATCCGTGGCAATGTAGGCAGGTTTAGGCTCTTCTCTAGAGTTTGCCAAATCAATTCTCTTCGCTTCTTCAGGACCATCATACGATGTCCCGACTTGTTTCTTCTCTCGAACAGGCTGTTCCAAACATATATGCCTATCCTGAATAGTATATCGCTTGTAGTGGGAAGGAACACTGATTCCATCCTGCACTGAACTGCTTCCTTCTGTGCTATTTGATAGCTCTGTGGTCCATTCTTCGTTGGTGTGCAAGCTTTTCTTGGCTAAATTCTCTCGTCGTCGTTCACGTCGCGCTTTTTTAGCGGAAATATTGCTTTTAGCCTCCGGTTCTTTTTTAGGTGGCTGATTCTTCATCCTTTGTTTTGTTTCTATGAAATACATCCCTGTTACCCCATCTTTAATGCAGTCTTCAGCCTTGACTAGCATTAAGAAATGTAATTCGCTTTCTAGCTCTGGCATCGGGTTGGTTTTCTTGTATCTTCTCTAGATCTTCCTCTTGTAGCGCTGCAATTTATAGTGGGGTGGTCTAGGTATCGTCAAAGGAATCCTCATTTCATCCTCAGACTCACTATGCTTCCCACTCGAGTGTTCGTCATCTGCATCTTCTATGAAGAGGCACTCTCGTTGGATCCCTTCGTTTTTTGACTCAGTGTCGTCTATCGTCTCCGGAGCTGAAGAGCAAGGAGTTAAGTCCCTGATAGAGATTTCGTCTTGAATTGTCAGGCATTGGACTTGCTTCTCTATCTCATCGACTTCATTGACCGTTGTAGTCTCCTCATTGCCTTTGTCTATCGTGTGAAGTGCTTTTAGCATGCGTAGGGGGACTAAGTCCAAACCTTCACTGTCACAAAACTTTGTGGGAGTGGTCTCGTTAGTGCTTACATCAAGTGTAGCTAAGATCTGCATCCATTCCAAAGGCTCAAAGGCTTCTTCTGGAAATGGCTCTACAATATATGCATCATCCACTACACTTCTTTCCAGTTTGCACTCATTTCTATCCAAGCTTCCATTGTCTGAAGCTCCGCACATCCATAGTTGAGGTTTTTCGACCAGAAATGCTTGAATTTCGGAATTAGCTGCTGTGGCTGAGTCAAAATCCTCCATAGGTGTTCGCTGCACTTCACGATAAGAGTAATCTTCGAGGTTTATCCTTGTGATGTTGTCCATGTGGCGAAGATATAGGTAGTTGTAGCCCCACTCTTGTATCATCATGAGCTGGCGCATGAAGGGTCTTCCAAGAATAACTTCATAGTTATTCCTGTCATGGAAATCAACTACTGCGAATGTATGCTCATATTCTATACCACATGACGTTATGATGATTTTTTCCAATATTCCCAAGGGTCTTTCGACATAACCATCGGCTAATTGTAGCTTCATTCTGGTCTTTCGGAGTGCTTGTTTTCCCCATTTCTCCCAAAGATCTTTTGTGACTATGGCTACACCTGCTCCACTATCCAAAATTGCCATGGTTTTGACGTCATTGAACTCCAGTGGTAGCATCGCGCGTGTTGCCTTCCTCACCTTCACAGTAATCTCCAACTTTGTTTACTGGTACAGGTTTGACACTAACTTTTGTCTTTTGATCGTCACCCAACTCTGCTTCAGGCGTCTCTTGCGAATCCTTTAGACCCAATTTCTCTAAGCATGTGCTCACTTCTTTCCACATATGTGGTTGTATCTTGAGCAGCTCTGCCAACGTTAAAGTGCATCTCACTTGCGTGGACAGCAACTCATGAAGCGCGTTAGAGTCTAAGGTTGGCTTGAACAACTTTCTTTGAGACGGAAGGATCATAATGTCAGACTTGGCTTCATATTCGCCTTGATAAGCAGGGAGTTCCTTAAGATTTTCATCTATGCTCTCTGTCGATTTTTCTGACCCTATGTCTCCATACATTGACCCAGCATCTAGATCGGGCATTTGGCGTTCTACATCAACTTCCTCTAGAGGAGCTGACTCGAGTGTCATGCTTCCATCTTTGGCGTTTCTGATTAGCTCCCACAATCTATGAGGCCAATCATCTCCGACTTCAGGTGCCATGGGTGGTTCGTTATAGATGGATTTGTCTGTGCTATTTTCCGCCACTCTATGGTCCAACTCTTGTCTTTTGCTCTCTTCTTCAGCCCGCAATTCTTCAATCTTTACTTGTGGATCAGATTTCTCTTCTGGTTCCTTGAAGCTAGCTTCTGGAACATTCACCTCCTCAGGTATATCAGATTTTAGGTCAAATGGAGGTTGTTGACTTATCCTTTCCTCAACTGGCATCGCAGGAGGCTTTTCTAATAATGCCCGAGCTGTTTGGATCAATTGTTTGCACATTTCGAACCTCTGTTTCTCCAGCTCCGCATTTGGATAAGTCAGCCATTGATTTGCCTGAGTTTGATACGTTTCTATCCTAGCTTCATAGGCTTTTATTATAGCATCTAAGGGTTCACACACCTTCTCAACCAGGACTGATCCACCTGAACTTAGGCTACTGCTCTCCTTATCTTTCTTTTCCTGGCTGTTCATGTTGTCTATCTTGTTTGGTTCTGCTTCCCCAGAATCAGATGCTACTCCAGAAAGATGCTGTTGCAATTTCTCTTGAGCTTTTGCAAGCTCAGCAGATACAGTCTTGTATTTATGATGATTTCTAGCTCTCTCCTTAGAGTGGATTTTACGTCTTTCTACCCTTCGACTAGGAGCTTGACTAGCTCTCTCTTGGCCTTCATCCTTTTTCTCACCTTCTTTCCCCTTAGCTTGAGCTCGTGTAACTGCCTTGACAGGTACAGCTGCTTCAGTCTCCAATCCACTCGAAGAAGGTATCACTCCAATCTTACTTATGGTCGCTTTTTCTTTATTGTCGGTTTCGTTTGGACAGTCGGTATACAAGTGGGTGATTCCGCATTGATTACACTGAGGTTTGATACTCTGTTCCCCCACTGGACAACTGTTCATCAAATGATCTCCACCACACCAGTAACATGGTCCCAATGGTCTTGGTGGTTGTTGAGGAGGTTGCGGGGTGAAATTTTGCCTTGGAGGATAAGATCTTGGCTTCATTCCTCCCTGCTGATTAGCTATGAACATCAAAGTTCCTTGACCCACAGTCACTCCCTCGTTAGACATCATGGAAGTGTCTGGTTGTGGAATGTAACTGGTGGTAGGATTCGACATCCATGGATCATACATCTCCCCCCCTCCTGTACTGAGTTCTACAGTTTGACCACATCCATAGTTCTCGTCCGTGTGGTAGGGCGGTGTAGGCACTAAGGCTCTTTCCTCTATTGGCTGATCTGTATACACGTACCTGACTGCTGCCTGGGCTTCCCCTGGCAGTGGTGGTTGATGTCCAAGGATAGGTTTCGCTCTTTCCAGCCCTGGCTGAACATCCGGATGTCCTGTGGCATATCTAGGTGGTGGTGGTGGTGCCCTATTCATCTGATATGGAGGAATGGCTTGCCCTTGTTGTGGCTGGTACACAGGGTTTGGCTGGTACTGCCTTTCTCTCACATATCCCCTTTGGTGGTAGGATTCTTCCGTCGAATGATTTGTCCACTTTTGTTCTATTTCACACCACTTTTGCTGCCGCAGTCTAGGTTGGTCACGTGGCTGAGGTTGCATCACATGACACTGGGTTGTGAGATGACTCCCTCCACAGATGCTACATAAGTGTAATTGTGGCTATCTCACATGTTGAGGTGCCAACTCAGCATTGTTGAAACGCTCAAGGAGTTTGTCTATAAGGGCATCGGTTTCTCCAGCGGTTCGCACAGGGGTTGTTGGTCCCGTGTTCACAACACTGGTAGTCACCCTAGAGTCGCTTGACCTGGTATCAGAATACTTTCGGGATTCTCCATATATATTGCAATTGTCGACCAGGTATACCGCTTCTTTGATAACCTCGTCTAATGTTTGGCATCTTTGAATATGCAAATCCTTCTTGAGATTCTCGTCTAGTAACCCTTCTATGAAGAGCAACGCTAGCCTTTCTTGTTGAGGGATCTCCCTGGGAGGACATCTCTCCACATATTGCTTCAATCTCAAGGCGGATTTCTTTACTTTCTCTTTCTCTTGTTGTTTGAAAGAGTATATTTGTGAGACTGTGTCATGCTTTATCCCACGTTTGGTGAATTCTTGGACAAAGTCAGATAAGAGATCCTCTATGTCAGAGAATGAGCTCTTACTTAATGGCTGGAACCAAGTCATAGCAGTACCATCTAAGGTCAATCCAAAGCCCTCATATTGTGTATGGAAGTCATGTACTTGCTCTGCTCTCAGCACTTGTCTAAAGGCAGAAGCATGGGCATATGGATCCCCAGATCCTGTATATTTAGACGACACGCATTTGGCGACTTGATGCGGCTTTAGGGGTCTGAATCCTACAGTTGGTGTCCCAAGTACTTGTATAGTGTCCCCTGTATGTGCAGTAGTGGTTCTCTGCTGTGGCCTAGCTACATTTTGCGTTGTTTGAGTAGCTCTACTTGAGTTTATGTTTGTCTCATTTTGTCGATGAATTCCTCCAGAGAGTTCTTCGTCGCGTGGTGGATTCCTTGCTCCCGCTTGGAACGAATATCCACTCATGTTTGGCACTTGTTGCGTGTGGAATTACGGTTTTTGAATAGGTTCAAAGAAACTAGTCTGACCAGGATTCTGCATAGGTTGCCTCTCTACTTGGATTGGTCTTGAGATGTCATCGTCCATTAAGTTTCTTACTGGGATTGTAGGCGGTGCACTTGCTGCGGGCTTTGCTACTTCAGTGTACACAATGGGTAACCCTAAGTATGTATACCTACTCATCTTTGTAGCAGAGGTCGGCGTGTACTCCTGACCAAACTTGTCTACGATTAAGAATTTGCTTTCATTCAAGAGGTAGACATACAAAGTCTTATCCGGAGTAGCCTCTTTCTCGTTTACATCCTCATTGACATAGTACGCAGCGGTTTCTTCAGGAAAGGCTTTGTAAATTCCCCATCGAGGATTGTCGGACATAAGCCTTCTAGTGGTGAAAGATCTAAACATGGTTCTATTGTTGTTTTCCTCTAGAGGCGGTTTCTCCTTGACCTCATCATCAGCTTTCGTCTTGGACGCATTTCGTCCCCATTTGTCCGTGACATCAGGGCTTTTGACTATCATGTATTAAGCATCCTGTTCATCCATATAACCTCCTTTGCCATCATAAGTGGCCAGGACCCTATACTGTAATTCGACTGGATTATCTCCAATTTGAACACAGCTATGGTTCATAGAATCCTTGAAGATTCTGGCATCTTGTCCATTGTTATAGGCATACAGCAAGATTGTTGGAGGTCTCTCATGGTCTTTGGAGGATTCTCCCATAAAGTTAACTCCCTCTTTGAAGTTCATTGATGGTTGTCCCCCTGCCATGGTCTGAAAGTATAGATCTTCTGATGATGTGTCAGAGATGTAATCCTGTGGGATTGGGACTAAGGATACCTGGGTGGTGTGATTGACATTCTCTTCCGTAGAAACTTGACTCACCTGGTCCCTAAGTGGACTATGTCCTGAGGGTACTACAGCTCCTGACCTCAAAAACATGAAACGTGCTTAACCTTGGATGCACTAACCTGGAAAGTTACCTTACTTCCAACTGGCTGTGCTCTCAGGCTCCTGGTACACCCTGCAAGCAGTTTACACACTTTTACTATCTATTTGAAGTATTTCTCAGTATAGAAACTGTATATATACATGCATTCAATGTATAGATTAGGTGGCAAGCCAAATATCACAATTTGGGCACTGGAGACAGTAAGGGCGCTTACTGTCCGGAGGACAGTAAGGGCGCTTTCTGTGCTCACAGGATGTATTTTGACACTCCTAGCAATAGGAACCTCTTACCTGGGCTTATACTCACCTTCTGGAGTCTTCACCTGGGTTGTGGGCTTGCTGGCTTGAGTTATGGTCACTTTTGCAGATTTTGTTGTGTATACCAAGCACTTGACAAGACCAAAACACATCAAATTTGGATTATAACTACACAAAATTGCTTGTTACTGAGCCTACAACATGTGTACATGCTTTTGCTTGGTCAGTTGGCCAAATCTGGGTCTGGAGACAGTAAGAGCGCTTACTGTCTGGACTTGCAGATTGCACCTTTTTTGGTACCTGACACTTGCTGTGGTTACTAAAGGTGATTTTAAGTGCTTTTGGACACTAATACCAACTCTGTACACCAAGATGGCTTTTCTAGGTCACTGCAGTCACTTTACAACACCAAACACACAAACCTTGGGCAAATCCAAAGTAAATTGTACCTTCACATCCAGAACACTCCACACGTGTCCTACTTATTCGAACCCTGAAACAACAAAGAAAACACTGAATGGTATCTAAATCCTAAGAAAAAGCAGTTTTTAGGTGTTTTTTTTTTTGGATGTCTTTGTGCTTGACCTAACATGCACTTTTGGCACACACTAAGCCAAACACTCTTAAGCTACTGAATGCTGAAAACACAACTTTTACACTAAACTACAATGATACTCTAAACTAACAATGACAGCGGCAAGAAACTCACCTATCCTAGACTAACAAAGCCAAGGATACCTCGACTTTGGCAAAGTAATGAAAGATTCTTTCCGTACAGCCATAACCACACACTAAGGTATCCACTCTAATCTAGGTGACTCGTCCCCGACAGCGGCGCCATTTGTTTTTCGTGTGTCGCTCGTAGCAAGCGAGAACCTACTCAACACATAAAGATGTCAACTAGGGACGTCACTGACCCGATTAGGGCATGGAGGCGCGCCAAGAGGGTTTCAACCTCTTGTCGAATACCTATGGAATGGTCATCTAAGATCTCTAAGTCCTGTGTGTGCGGTAATACCCAAATCTGCCAAGAACCTCCTACGTCACGAAACTAAGCTAAACCTTGGGCTAATGACCTCGGTTTGACACGAAACTCACCGTAGGCAATTTCCTACATGTCCCCAAGCTACCTAGACCCTCAAACCTGAATTCTGCACCCTGGCAGAAAACACGCTTACTGTCTAACAGCAAAATGAAAGTTGTCGGAAACGGTCCCAGATGGTCTCTACAGTTGCGTCTAAGGGAGAGCTACCCTACTCTATGGTTGGTTTCGCTGAAATCTACCATAAACTCCCTAAAACTCACCTATAAGTCCGTAGGTCGATGCTCGTGAAGTAGCGTCTCATGGCGAATGGTTGGCGTTGAATCGAAGAGCTCGATGAGCTGAACGCGCCTGTGGTCTCGGTTCTACAATGCGACTCGTGCAGCACAAGATAGCAATCAAAGAAGATGCACACACAAAAATAGATAAGCTGTCCACGCAGAGAGTTTTTTTAACTCATAAAATCCATTCTACAAAACCCTTCATTTTGACCTTTATACTTAGGTCTTGTGGGAGGAGGGTTTCCCATAGATACATGGCTCAATAATCAATTGTGTGCTTGAGTTGGGAATCAGTACAACTTGGAAGCCCATGGCCCCAGAAGATAAACCCTTTACATTTGAATAGCAAAAATATTACAAGCTCGGCTTTAGAGCAGAAAATTAATACAAAAAGGCGGGGATTTGACTTGATGTAGTGATGGCTACTATCCACCGTCGCTGACCTGCAACAGCTCTACTATCAATCCACATGCAATAAGTTCTTTCGTTCAATTAAATTTTGGCAATATGGTGCTCTACATGATGGTGCACTACGTTGGAGTAACTTTATGGTATGGTCATCTACCCCTACAGAGAGGTAATCTTGGAGGTTAGCATTCAAAAAAAAAATTCTTTATACCATCAGTTTTTTCTAAGAAGGAGATAACTTATCCTCATGCGTTTCAATTTCATTGATAAGAACCAAAAATGTTTGATATCATTTTGTGTTATCCTTTTAGCTTGGATGTGACTAAAAAGAGGTTATACTTCTAGCTTTAGGTTTTCTTATAATTTATAATGCTTATCATGATCAATTTTTGGATAAAAATGGTGGCTTTTTACTTAATAAATTAGTAAGATAAGAAATAGAAACTTGATTCTTTATGGTGAGTTTGTTAAGTGCTCTATAATCAATGCACATGCAATAAGTTTCATTCTTCTTTTTTACTAAGAGAACTAGTGTACCAAAAGGTGAACTATTCATCTTAATGAAACCACAATTTATTAATTCCTTAACTTGCCTTTGAATTTTCTTTCATTCAATTTGATTTTGGCATTATGGTGCTCTACATGATGGTGTACTAATGAGATTAACTCTATGGTATGGTCCTCTATCTTAGAGAGGGCTAATCCTAGAGGTTAGTCTTTAGCAATAAATTATTTATATTTTTTCAAAAAAATTCTTGAAAGGAGATAACTTATCCTCATGTGCTTCAATCTCATTGATAAGACCCAAAAATGTTTGCTATCATCTACACTAGTCTTTTAGTGTGGGTGAGATCAAGAAGACTTCTAACTTTAGGTCTGCTTGTAATGTATACTACTTTTCACAATGTAAAATGGCATCTCCAAGGTATATCTAAAATTAAATCATTGTTTTGAATGGTGCGACAAGAATTTTGTGGTGTAATGAAATCTCTTAATTGATATTGTAGACCTTTTACCATGTTCATACAACTTTATTTATCCTTGAAAAGTTGCTTCAATTTTATAATTTGTGAGTCATATTTAATTTCACCTTTTGTGCAATATGTGTAAAAATAAAATAATGTGTCCTTCCATTATCCTGCATAAATATAAAAGAAACATCAATCTTTACTTGCAAACATAAAAGACAAAATAGTTGAAGAGTAGGAGTACTTGGGTGATCTTGATCATCTTGTTGCTCAAGATTACCATAATCAAAGTCATCTTGTATTTATGGAGATTGTATGTTCCATCTTGTGACACTTGTGCCAAACAACGTACTTCAAATTTTTCTCTTGTTAATTAATCCATTATCGCTGTTGTTGTGAATTTGAGAATCTTTGTTCTACTAGTTGAAGAAATGAATCTTGGAAGGTCTAAACATTTTTTGAAGTGTAATTTTTTACCTTTATTTGGCCAAAACCATTTTTATGTCAAATATTCAGTTGTTGAGATTGATTGTAGCGTTTGTGTGGTTGACTATTATTGCCATTAGATGTTCTTGGTTGTGAAGTAGTTGTATGCACATGTCAAAGTGAAAAAGGGAAATTGATTTTTTGAAGCATTCATGACTTTTAATTTGGATCTCTCCATTTAACAACTTCAACATCATAACCTAAGTGAATAGCTCGCTTCAAAGTATACTTATTCACTCCAATATGCAAAGTATACTTCTACTCACCACATAGTTTTGTTGGAGGTAGAGAGGAGAGCTTTTTTCAAATTTTAACAGCAAGTAGATCTGTTCAAAACCTATCTGTGTAAGGTGTAATAGTTTTGTATCCACAAATTGAAGATTATCCCATGTATTTTTGAATGTTTTTCATTTATATTGAGAAGGAAGCAAGAAGTTGTTTACCATACTTTAAGAGTTTTTCCATGTATTTTGTCAATTATGTCAATTACGGATTACATTTCAGCAAAGAGAAGCACGTTGTAGGTGGAGATCTAATCTCACTTGAGAAATATGTGTTACTATAGCTTTGAAAAAGAAAAACGACCAAAAACACTACATTGGCAATATAATTTTACTTTGAAGTTTGAAACCCAAAGTTAAATTAATTCAAAACTAATACAAAACTCACCATCTTGAATTTCTGATTACAACCCTTGATATCTTTCAAATATCCCTAAAATGTGTAAACAATGAGTTTTTCCCTACACCGGGTTTCCTTCAAAAAGCCTACATTGACTCTCAGGTTTGCATTGTGTTACACTTAGTTTTGAGCTTCTCAAATCCCTCCTTCCTCGTAGTTCACTTCTCCTTGAACACGTTCCCTTGTTGCACTCTTTGTCCTCTCTCCATTAAGATTTCCATAGGCTAAAGTTCCTAAATTTAATGAATTTGTCCAATGGCCAAAAGTGGGAAAAATTGGATGGTTATGGGAAGACTAAAAAGTCATTCCACCTTCCTACGAAGGAGGGGGCGAGCCCTAATGGTAGGGGAAGAGAGAGAAACACACACACACACACATACACACACACACACACCCAAGCTCTCCCCAAAGGGAAGAATGGACACATGGCAGGCTCCTAGCGTTTTCCCCCAATCTCCCCTCAAATCCTACCTACGATGGCCATAGAGGTGGACAAATGAGAATTAGGCTAGGGTAAACTTAGTCTAATCAATTTAAAAATGCTTGATAAAAGAAACCAATAGAAATTAAGCTCCCTAGAAGACTATTGGACAGCCTATCAAGGGATCCAATGAGCATCCAACAGCCCAATGGCTTTCTTGATTCCTATTGGTCAGAAGACTAAAAGGTCCAATGAGAGTTTAAATAAATTATTTTAATTACCTAAAGCTCTCAAAAAAGGGGAAAGGGGAACACCTGTCACAAGGATATCAATTATGCTTCTTTATTGTTATTGGCTAAGCCCTGCAAGAACCATTGGGAAGCCAGCAAGAGCAAAAGGGAAGAGGGGTCGTGACCAAGAAGAGAGAGAGTTGGCATTTTTAGGCTAACCCACTTTGCTACACACACACACACAACTTATGTGTTGAGCAAGAACTCCATCTCCTTCTCCAAGCATTGAGAAGTAGAGGCCTACACCAGCAACTCTTGGCTATGGAATGCATACCCAACCAAGAGCCAACCTTCAATGGCATGCTCATCTCCTCTACCATGCTAATCACTAAGCTAAGCTATGCTATTAGAGTGATTATGTGAGGAGAATACTTCTTTCTTGTAAGACACTTCTTTGAAGGTGTGTGAGGTCTTGGGATTGAGGCTAGGTCCACTAGGTGTGTTTTTCAAGCATAATTTGGTGCATGAAGCTTCCATCTTCATTGCACCAATGAGTTTTATCAAGGAACACAAAGACTGTATTGTACAAAGGTCTCCTTTGATGGAAGAAGCTATAATACAAAGCCTTTTTGGAGGGGGGACCGGCTCCATGTAAATCCGGTCCTCAACTGTTGTGAATTGTTCTATTTCTCTCTTTTTTCAAGTATTCTATATGCCAAACTAGTTAGGTGTAAATTTCTATGTTGCTTTCTCAAACTAAGTACCCTCTCTATGCTCATTAGGAACTTGTTCTTAATGAAATGCTCACTATGTTGTCATTTTCCGCTACACACAAGTTACTAATGCATTAAATGTTACAAATTTGGCTTTAGCGGAGAGTTGGAGTTCTCTTCTTGCTTCAAGTCATCCTGATGTATAACCTTCCAATCTATAGGAGATAGATGCCCATAAATTTTTTCGAATATACCCATAGACAATGCAAAATCATTAGAACCCTGCATAATTAGTATTCATAGTAGCAAGCATTCTTATTTGCATCTTCACTTAGACTATATATATCACCCATATCCTATAACATGTTTAAATAGGTTTCTTATCTAGTCTTTCCATCCATTGATGCCACTTCTACTTGTATAGAATTCCCAAACACTTCTTTTTTTCAGTTTCTCAATCTGGAAGCTTCATAGTTTCATCCTCGCGTGGAGAATTTTTTTGCAAACACAATTTTCCCTATGTATTCATCACTAGCCCCAATAATAACTTGTCATCTTCCAGAAGACATGCCTCTAAAACAGCGTCAAACTTTGATTCATTTGGAATCTGCAATAGTTCTTGAGTTTATTCCACTTGTATGGCTTCGTCATCTCTAGTAGCACATTGTTTGATCTCTAGTTCATGATAATCTAGCCCTTCTTTTATAATCGCTTTGCACGTTCACCCCAGTTGTTGGAAAACTCTTTTGCAATTCATTGAACTTGTTCACTGAGCTTGGGACTCACTATCTATTCAAAATCCACAATCATTTTGACTTCTACAATCCCTTAGAGCTCCATCTCTACTGCATCACAAGCAATGCAACCTTTTGGATCATATCTATAGAAAATGTTCTTTTCATTATACATTGCATCTAGTGCTTCTGCAATTACATTAGCCATCGCTTTTTGATTTGTTGTTTTGCTTTTTGCTCCATCCAAAAAACTTGGCATCATCTCAACCAAGTCAGTTTTGCCCTCTTGTTGAAGAAAAGCAATAAAATTGTCCATCATTGGTAGAATTATTGTTGCTTGTAGATCGACCAAATCCTCTTTTGCTCATGTTTTGACTGTTTCATGTCGGGTTCTCACCTAAATGTTGGGCAGAGAGTGAATGTGACTTGAGAAAGATGTGTTACTACAGTGGGTATGCAAGGTTTGAGAGAAAATAAACGACCAAAAAAAATTACACCGATAATGTACTTTGACTTTGAAATTTGAAACCCTAAACTTAAATTGATTCAAAAATCATACATAAATCTTCTTGAATCTTTGATTACAACCCTTGATATCCTTCAATATCCTTGAAAATTTGAAAACATCGAGTTATTTCCTGCACTAGGTTCCCTTCAAAAATCCTACATTGACTCTTGGGTTTGCCCTGTGTTACTCTAAGTTTTGAGCTTCTCAAATCCCATCTTCCTCTTGGTTCACTTCTCCTTGAACACTTTTCCTTGGCTTTTCCTTTGCTACACTCTTTGTCCTCTCTCCTTCATGAACCTTCGAACTCTTTTTCTTCTCTTGAGAGCTTCCCTATTGAACGTTTCAACCTTGGGTTCTCCTTGCTGAATGTTGTTTTTTTTCCTATTGGTGTTCTCTTAATGGATTGTCTTGAATGTCTAACCGGCACAAGGCTAAACTGAGAAACACTTTCCTTGAACATCATTCGAAAAACTCTACCTACGAGCGGACATTCTAGGAAGAATTCGTATTTATGAATGCTTTTGTTCCTTTCTTCAATCATACTTTGAAAAAGTCAAAGTCCTCAAGCAATTTTACTCTCTTTCCTCTTAACTTGAGCATCTAAAGTGTATTTAATCACGTGTATAGGTCAATCATCCTATTTGTTATCTCGGTCATTTTCACGATTGTTTTTGTGAGAGCTTTGTTGTTGTAACTTCTCTATTTGTACTTCAAGGAGACTACAAGCATTCTTCAAGCAATTGAAAAAGGACATCAATCTTTTGATCCATAGCAAGAGAGTTATGGGTAGACGTGGTTGATTCATTCAAGATAAAAAAATAAACAAGGTACGAAAGCAAAGCCAGCAAAGATTAAATAAATAACTTGGAAGAGTAGATAAATATGCATTACCCCAAAGAATTGAAAAAGAAAACAAGATGAAATCATCACTCGCTAGATGAGGCGACCAAGACTAGGAAGACCTCAATGAAATTTCGTAATCTTGAAACACTGTGAAATGGTATAAAGAAGCAATTGATTATACAATTTCACATTATAACACAATAAAATGCCATGTGATTTTGGGCATTTATTTAAACTTACTTTCCATGACTCTCATCCCCCTCTTAACTTAGCAAGCCTTAGTGCCTTCTCACCTTGTTTATTTCAATCATTGAATGCTCCTAACACGTTATTTTTTCAACTATGCCAAAATCAGCACAGTTGCAAAACATCACGCATAGTTTCTACCCCTCCTCCATTTCCTTGTGTGATCGCAAATGAGGCTTAATTATATGTTAGGCTTATTGATAACTAAGTCTCGTGTGACCACAACCTAATA